>NC_090927.1:844421475-844438975 GCF_040938575.1 Ambystoma mexicanum
AGCTTCCGAGATCAGACGCATTCAGTGTGGTGTGGCCGTAGGCTCTGGGCCTTGTGAGTTTTGTACTTTTAAGCATCTAGTCGGCTAGACCTTGCAGTTTTGAAAGGCAATTGAGAAATGGCTCACTTCCTGAACTTGGAGTACAAAAAAGCCTACAGCACCTGGTATTCCCAGGCGGTCTCCCATCCAGGTACTAACTAGGCCCGACACTGCTTAGCTTCTGAGATCAGACGAGATCAGGCGCATTCAGTGTGGTGTGGCCGTAGGCTCTGGGCCCAGTGAGTTTTGTACTTTTAAGCATCTAGTGGGCTAGACCTTGCAGTTTTAAAAGGCAATTGAGAAAGGGCTCACTTCCTGAACTTGGAGCACAAAAAAGCCTACAGCACCTGGTATTCCCAGGCGGTCTCCCATCCAGGTACTAACTAGGCCTGACACTGCTTAACTTCCGAGATCAGACGAGATCGGGTGCATTCAGTGTGGTGTGGCCGTAGGCTCTAGGAATGCTAAGAATATTACTCTTATGCATTTGCATTTAGTAAGCTAAGCCATGCAGCCACTTGCAACATGATACCACGCTCATCGCTCGATCAGGCTCGATCAGGCGAGATATATAAGACTGGTGGGCCCATTCAGGATTCCTATGTCTGGTAGGATAACTTTAATTCATCCATCCTGTGTCTGTTGCAGGGAGGTGGAGAGAACAATCAACACAATAATGGGTTTCTTTCATGCCTCTTGAAGGACTCAATATTCTCTGTACTGCATTACATGTGAAAGTCGATTTATTACCCATGAACACACTACCTGTATGCTAATTCTATGTAAAAAGGTAGCTCCAGCCCTCATGATGTTGTCCAACATTTCCGCTATAAAACGGGATACAATTATTTTGGAAACATACCAAATTTGAAAAATAATTGAGAAGTTGCGCAATTACTAATCATGGAGCACAAAAAAGCCTACAGCACCTGGTATTCCCAGGCAGTCTCCCATCCAGGTACTAACTAGGCCCGACCCTGCTTAGCTTCCTGGGCGCATTCAGTGTGGTGTGGCCGTAGGCTCTGGGCCTAGTGAGTTTTGTACTTTTAAGCATCTAGTCGGCTAGACCTTGCAGTTTTGAAAGGCAATTGTGAAATGGCTCACTTCCTGAACTTGGAGCACAAAAAAGCCTACAGCACCTGGTATTCCCAGGTGGTCTCCCATCCAGGTACTAACTAGGCCCGACACTGCTTAGCTGCCGAGATCAGACGAGATCGGGCGCAATCAGTGTGGTGTGTCCGTAGTCTCTGGGCCTAGTGAGTTTTGTACTTTTAAGCATCTAGTCAGCTAGACCTTGCAGTTTTGAAAGGCAATTGAGAAATGGCTCACTTCCTGAACTTGGAGCACAAAAAAGCCTACAGCACCTGGTATTCCGAGGCGGTCTCCCATCCAGGTACTAACGAGGCCCGACACTGCTTAGCTTCCGAGATCAGACGAGATCGGGCGCATTCAGTGTGGTGTGGCCGTAGGCTCTGGGCCTTGTGAGTTTTGTACTTTTAAGCATCTAGTCGGCTAGACCTTGCAGTTTTAAAAGGCAATTGAGAAAGGGCTCACTTCCTGAACTTGGAGCACAAAAAAGCCTACAGCACCTGGTATTCCCAGGCGGTCTCCCATCCAGGTACTAACTAGGCCTGACACTGCTTAACTTCCGAGATCAGACGAGATCGGGTGCATTCAGTGTGGTGTGGCCGTAGGCTCTAGGAATGCTAAGAATATTACTCTTATGCATTTGCATTTAGTAAGCTAAGCCATGCAGCCACTTGCAACATGATACCACGCTCATCGCTCGATCAGGCTCGATCAGGCGAGATATATAAGACTGGTGGGCCCATTCAGGACTCCTATGTCTGGTAGGATAACTTTAATTCATCCATCCTGTGTCTGTTGCAGGGAGGTGGAGAGAACAATCAACACAATAATGGTTTTCTTTCATGCCTCTTGAAGGACTCAATATTCTCTGTACTGCATTACATGTGAAAGTCGATTTATTACCCATGAACACACTACCTGTATGCTAATTCTATGTAAAAAGGTAGCTCCAGCCCTCATGATGTTGTCCAACATTTCCGCTATAAAACGGTATACAATTATTTTGGAAACATACCAAATTTGAAAAATAATTGAGAAGTTGCGCAATTACTAATCATGGAGCACAAAAAAGCCTACAGCACCTGGTATTCCCAGGCAGTCTCCCATCCAGGTACTAACGAGGCCCGACCCTGCTTAGCTTCCGAGATCAGACGCATTCAGTGTGGTGTGGCCGTAGGTTCTGGGCCTTGTGAGTTTTGTACTTTTAAGCATCTAGTCGGCTAGACCTTGCAGTTTTGAAAGGCAATTGTGAAATGGCTCACTTCCTGAACTTGGAGTACAAAAAAGCCTACAGCACCTGGTATTCCCAGGTGGTCTCCCATCCAGGTACTAACTAGGCCTGACACTGCTTAACTTCTGAGATCAGACAAGATCGGGTGCATTCAGTGTGGTGTGGCCGTAGGCTCTAGGAATGCTAAGAATATTACTCTTATGCATTTGCATTTAGTAAGCTAAGCCATGCAGCCACTTGCAACATGATACCACGCTCATCGCTCGATCAGGCTCGATCAGGCGAGATATATAAGACTGGTGGGCCCATTCAGGACTCCTATGTCTGGTAGGATAACTTTAATTCATCCATCCTGTGTCTGTTGCAGGGAGGTGGAGAGAACAATCAACACAATAATGGGTTTCTTTCATGCCTCTTGAAGGACTCAATATTCTCTGTACTGCATTACATGTGAAAGTTGATTTATTACCCATGAACACACTACCTGTATGCTAATTCTATGTAAAAAGGTAGCTCCAGCCCTCATGATGTTGTCCAACATTTCCGCTATAAAACGGGATACAATTATTTTGGAAACATACCAAATTTGAAAAATAATTGAGAAGTTGTGCAATTACTAATCATGGAGCACAAAAAAGCCTACAGCACCTGGTATTCCCAGGCAGTCTCCCATCCAGGTACTAACTAGGCCCGACCCTGCTTAGCTTCCGAGATCGGGCGCATTCAGTGTGGTGTGGCCGTAGGCTCTGGGCCTAGTGAGTTTTGTACTTTTAAGCATCTAGTCGGCTAGACCTTGCAGTTTTGAAAGGCAATTGTGAAATGGCTCACTTCCTGAACTTGGAGCACAAAAAAGCCTACAGCACCTGGTATTCCCAGGTGGTCTCCCATCCATGTACTAACTAGGCCCGACACTGCTTAGCTGCCGAGATCAGACGAGATCGGGCGCAATCAGTGTGGTGTGTCCGTAGTCTCTGGGCCTAGTGAGTTTTGTACTTTTAAGCATCTAGTCAGCTAGACCTTGCAGTTTTGAAAGGCAATTGAGAAATGGCTCACTTCCTGAACTTGGAGCACAAAAAAGCCTACAGCACCTGGTATTCCGAGGCGGTCTCCCATCCAGGTACTAACGAGGCCCGACACTGCTTAGCTTCCGAGATCAGACGAGATCGGGCGCATTCAGTGTGGTGTGGCCGTAGGCTCTGGGCCTTGTGAGTTTTGTACTTTTAAGCATCTAGTCGGCTAGACCTTGCAGTTTTAAAAGGCAATTGAGAAAGGGCTCACTTCCTGAACTTGGAGCACAAAAAAGCCTACAGCACCTGGTATTCCCAGGCGGTCTCCCATCCAGGTACTAACTAGGCCTGACACTGCTTAACTTCCGAGATCAGACGAGATCGGGTGCATTCAGTGTGGTGTGGCCGTAGGCTCTAGGAATGCTAAGAATATTACTCTTATGCATTTGCATTTAGTAAGCTAAGCCATGCAGCCACTTGCAACATGATACCACGCTCATCGCTCGATCAGGCTCGATCAGGCGAGATATATAAGACTGGTGGGCCCATTCAGGACTCCTATGTCTGGTAGGATAACTTTAATTCATCCATCCTGTGTCTGTTGCAGGGAGGTGGAGAGAACAATCAACACAATAATGGTTTTCTTTCATGCCTCTTGAAGGACTCAATATTCTCTGTACTGCATTACATGTGAAAGTCGATTTATTACCCATGAACACACTACCTGTATGCTAATTCTATGTAAAAAGGTAGCTCCAGCCCTCATGATGTTGTCCAACATTTCCGCTATAAAACGGGATACAATTATTTTGGAAACATACCAAATTTGAAAAATAATTGAGAAGTTGCGCAATTACTAATCATGGAGCACAAAAAAGCCTACAGCACCTGGTATTCCCAGGCAGTCTCCCATCCAGGTACTAACTAGGCCCGTCCCTGCTTAGCTTCCGAGATCGGGCGCATTCAGTGTGGTGTGGCCGTAGGCTCTGGGCCTAGTGAGTTTTGTACTTTTAAGCATCTAGTCGGCTAGACCTTGCAGTTTTGAAAGGCAATTGTGAAATGGCTCACTTCCTGAACTTGGAGCACAAAAAAGCCTACAGCACCTGGTATTCCCAGGCGGTCTCCCATCCAGGTACTAACGAGGCCCTACACTGCTTAGCTTCCGAGATCAGGCGCATTCAGTGTGGTGTGGCCGTAGGCTCTGGGCCTTGTGAGTTTTGTACTTTTAAGCATCTAGTCGGCTAGACCTTGCAGTTTTGAAAGGCAATTGTGAAATGGCTCACTTCCTGAACTTGGAGTACAAAAAAGCCTACAGCACCTGGTATTCCCAGGCGGTCTCCCATCCAGGTACTAACTAGGCCCGACACTGCTTAGCTTCTAAGATCAGACGAGATCAGGCGCATTCAGTGTGGTGTGGCCGTAGGCTCTGGGCCTAGTGAGTTTTGTACTTTTAAGCATCTAGTCGGCTAGACCTTGCAGTTTTAAAAGGCAATTGAGAAAGGGCTCACTTCCTGAACTTGGAGCACAAAAAAGCCTACAGCACCTGGTATTCCCAGGCGGTCTCCCATCCAGGTACTAACTAGGCCTGACACTGCTTAACTTCCGAGATCAGGTGCATTCAGTGTGGTGTGGCCATAGGCTCTAGGAATGCTAAGAATATTACTCTTATGCATTTGCATTTAGTAAGCTAAGCCATGCAGCCACTTGCAACATGATACCACGCTCATCGCTCGATCAGGCTCGATCAGGCGAGATATATAAGACTGGTGGGCCCATTCAGGACTCCTATGTCTGGTAGGATAACTTTAATTCATCCATCCTGTGTCTGTTGCAGGGAGGTGGCGAGAACAATCAACACAATAATGGTTTTCTTTCATGCCTCTTGAAGGACTCAATATTCTCTGTACTGCATTACATGTGAAAGTCGATTTATTACCCATGAACACACTACCTGTATGCTAATTCTATGTAAAAAGGTAGCTCCAGCCCTCATGATGTTGTCCAACATTTCCGCTATAAAACGGTATACAATTATTTTGGAAACATACCAAATTTGAAAAATAATTGAGAAGTTGCGCAATTACTAATCATGGAGCACAAAAAAGCCTACAGCACCTGGTATTCCCAGGCAGTCTCCCATCCAGGTACTAACTAGGCCCGACCCTGCTTAGCTTCCGAGATCAGGCGCATTCAGTGTGGTGTGGCCGTAGGCTCTGGGCCTAGTGAGTTTTGTACTTTTAAGCATCTAGTCGGCTAGACCTTGCAGTTTTGAAAGGCAATTGTGAAATGGCTCACTTCCTGAACTTGGAGCACAAAAAAGCCTACAGCACCTGGTATTCCCAGGTGGTCTCCCATCCAGGTACTAACGAGGCCCGACACTGCTTAGCTTCCGAGATCAGACGCATTCAGTGTGGTGTGGCCGTAGGCTCTGGGCCTTGTGAGTTTTGTACTTTTAAGCATCTAGTCGGCTAGACCTTACAGTTTTGAAAGGCAATTGTGAAATGGCTCACTTCCTGAACTTGGAGCACAAAAAAGCCTACAGCACCTGGTATTCCCAGGTGGTCTCCCATCCAGGTACTAACGAGGCCCGACACTGCTTAGCTTCCGAAATCAGACGAGATCAGGCGCATTCAGTGTGGTGTGGCCGTAGGCTCTGGGCCTTGTGAGTTTTGTACTTTTAAGCATCTAGTCGGCTAGACCTTGCAGTTTTGAAAGGCAATTGAGAAATGGCTCACTTCCTGAACTTGGAGTACAAAAAAGCCTACAGCACCTGGTATTCCCAGGCGGTCTCCCATCCAGGTACTAACTAGGCCCGACACTGCTTAGCTTCTGAGATCAGACGAGATCAGGCGCATTCAGTGTGGTGTGGCCGTAGGCTCTGGGCCTAGTGAGTTTTGTACTTTTAAGCATCTAGTCGGCTAGACCTTGCAGTTTTAAAAGGCAATTGAGAAAGGGCTCACTTCCTGAACTTGGAGCACAAAAAAGCCTACAGCACCTGGTATTCCCAGGCGGTCTCCCATCCAGGAACTAACTAGGCCTGACACTGCTTAACTTCCGAGATCAGACGAGATCGGGTGCATTCAGTGTGGTGTGGCCGTAGGCTCTAGGAATGCTAAGAATATTACTCTTATGCATTTGCATTTAGTAAGCTAAGCCATGCAGCCACTTGCAACATGATACCACGCTCATCGCTCGATCAGGCTCGATCAGGCGAGATATATAAGACTGGTGGGCCCATTCAGGACTCCTATGTCTGGTAGGATAACTTTAATTCATCCATCCTGTGTCTGTTGCAGGGAGGTGGAGAGAACAATCAACACAATAATGGTTTTCTTTCATGCCTCTTGAAGGACTCAATATTCTCTGTACTGCATTACATGTGAAAGTCGATTTATTACCCATGAACACACTACCTGTCTGCTAATTCTATGTAAAAAGGTAGCTCCAGCCCTCATGATGTTGTCCAACATTTCCGCTATAAAACGGGATACAATTATTTTGGAAACATACCAAATTTGAAAAATAATTGAGAAGTTGCGCAATTACTAATCATGGAGCACAAAAAAGCCTACAGCACCTGGTATTCCCAGGCAGTCTCCCATCCAGGTACTAACTAGGCACGACCCTGCTTAGCTTCCGAGATCGGGCGCATTCAGTGTGGTGTGGCCGTAGGCTCTGGGCCTAGTGAGTTTTGTACTTTTAAGCATCTAGTCGGCTAGACCTTGCAGTTTTGAAAGGCAATTGTGAAATGGCTCACTTCCTGAACTTGGAGCACAAAAAAGCCTACAGCACCTGGTATTCCCAGGCGGTCTCCCATCCAGGTACTAACGAGGCCCGACACTGCTTAGCTTCCGAGATCAGACGCATTCAGTGTGGTGTGGCCGTAGGCTCTGGGCCTTGTGAGTTTTGTACTTTTAAGCATCTAGTCGGCTAGACCTTGCAGTTTTGAATGGCAATTGTGAAATGGCTCACTTCCTGAACTTGGAGCACAAAAAAGCCTACAGCACCTGGTATTCCCAGGTGGTCTCCCATCCAGGTACTAACTAGGCCCGACACTGCTTAGCTTCCGAGATCAGACGAGATCGGGCGCAATCAGTGTGGTGTGGCCGTAGGCTCTGGGCCTAGTGAGTTTTGTACTTTTAAGCATCTAGTCAGCTAGACCTTGCAGTTTTGAAAGGCAATTGAGAAATGGCTCACTTCCTGAACTTGGAGCACAAAAAAGCCTACAGCACCTGGTATTCCCAGGCGGTCTCCCATCCAGGTACTAACGAGGCCCGACACTGCTTAGCTTCCGAGATTGGGCGCATTCAGTGTGGTGTGGCCGTAGGCTCTGGGCCTTGTGAATTTTGTACTTTTAAGCATCTAGTCGGCTAGACCTTGCAGTTTTAAAAGGCAATTGAGAAAGGGCTCACTTCCTGAACTTGGAGCACAAAAAAGCCTACAGCACCTGGTATTCCCAGGCGGTCTCCCATCCAGGTACTAACTAGGCCTGACACTGCTTAACTTCCGAGATCAGACGAGATCGGGTGCATTCAGTGTGGTGTGGCCATAGGCTCTAGGAATGCTAAGAATATTACTCTTATGCATTTGCATTTAGTAAGCTAAGCCATGCAGCCACTTGCAACATGATACCACGCTCATCGATCGATCAGGCTCGATCAGGCGAGATATATAAGACTGGTGGGCCCATTCAGGACTCCTATGTCTGGTAGGATAACTTTAATTCATCCATCCTGTGTCTGTTGCAGGGAGGTGGAGAGAACAATCAACACAATAATGGTTTTCTTTCATGCCTCTTGAAGGACTCAATATTCTCTGTACTGCATTACATGTGAAAGTCGATTTATTACCCATGAACACACTACCTGTATGCTAATTCTATGTAAAAAGGTAGCTCCAGCCCTCATGATGTTGTCCAACATTTCCGCTATAAAACGGTATACAATTATTTTGGAAACATACCAAATTTGAAAAATAATTGAGAAGTTGCGCAATTACTAATCATGGAGCACAAAAAAGCCTACAGCACCTGGTATTCCCAGGCAGTCTCCCATCCAGGTACTAACTAGGCCCGACCCTGCTTAGCTTCCGAGATCGGGCGCATTCAGTGTGGTGTGGCCGTAGGCTCTGGGCCTAGTGAGTTTTGTACTTTTAAGCATCTAGTCGGCTAGACCTTGCAGTTTTGAAAGGCAATTGTGAAATGGCTCACTTCCTGAACTTGGAGCACAAAAAAGCCTACAGCACCTGGTATTCCCAGGCAGTCTCCCATCCAGGTTCTAACGAGGCCCGACACTGCTTAGCTTCCGAGATCAGACGCATTCAGTGTGGTGTGGCCGTAGGCTCTGGGCCTTGTGAGTTTTGTACTTTTAAGCATCTAGTCGGCTAGACCTTGCAGTTTTGAAAGGCAATTGTGAAATGGCTCACTTCCTGAACTTGGAGCACAAAAAAGCCTACAGCACCTGGTATTCCCAGGTGGTCTCCCATCCAGGTACTAACTAGGCCCGACACTGCTTAGCTTCCGAGATCAGACGAGATCGGGCGCAATCAGTGTGGTGTGGCCGTAGGCTCTGGGCCTAGTGAGTTTTGTACTTTTAAGCATCTAGTCAGCTAGACCTTGCAGTTTTGAAAGGCAATTGAGAAATGGCTCACTTCCTGAACTTGGAGCACAAAAAAGCCTACAGCACCTGGTATTCCCAGGTGGTCTCCCATCCAGGTACTAACGAGGCCCGACACTGCTTAGCTTCCGAGATCAGACGAGATCGGGTGCATTCAGTGTGGTGTGGCCGTAGGCTCTGGGCCTTGTGAGTTTTGTACTTTTAAGCATCTAGTCGGCTAGACCTTGCAGTTTTGAAAGGCAATTGTGAAATGGCTCACTTCCTGAACTTGGAGCACAAAAAAGCCTACAGCACCTGGTATTCCCAGGTGGTCTCCCATCCAGGTACTAACTAGGCCCGACACTGCTTAGCTTCCGAGATCAGACGAGATCAGGCACAATCAGTGTGGTGTGGCCGTAGGCTCTGGGCCTAGTGAGTTTTGTACTTTTAAGCATCTAGTCAGCTAGACCTTGCAGTTTTGAAAGGCAATTGAGAAATGGCTCACTTCCTGAACTTGGAGCACAAAAAAGCCTACAGCACCTGTTATTCCCAGGCGGTCTCCCATCCAGGTACTAACGAGGCCCGACACTGCTTAGCTTCCGAGATCAGACGCATTCAGTGTGGTGTGGCCGTAGGCTCTGGGCCTTGTGAGTTTTGTACTTTTAAGCATCTAGTCGGCTAGACCTTGCAGTTTTGAAAGGCAATTGGGAAATGGCTCACTTCCTGAACTTGGAGTACAAAAAAGCCTACAGCACCTGGTATTCCCAGGCGGTCTCCCATCCAGGTACTAACTAGGCCCGACACTGCTTAGCTTCTGAGATCAGACGAGATCAGGCGCATTCAGTGTGGTGTGGCCGTAGGCTCTGGGCCCAGTGAGTTTTGTACTTTTAAGCATCTAGTGGGCTAGACCTTGCAGTTTTAAAAGGCAATTGAGAAAGGGCTCACTTCCTGAACTTGGAGCACAAAAAAGCCTACAGCACCTGGTATTCCCAGGCGGTCTCCCATCCAGGTACTAACTAGGCCTGACACTGCTTAACTTCCGAGATCAGACGAGATCGGGTGCATTCAGTGTGGTGTGGCCGTAGGCTCTAGGAATGCTAAGAATATTACTCTTATGCATTTGCATTTAGTAAGCTAAGCCATGCAGCCACTTGCAACATGATACCACGCTCATCGCTCGATCAGGCTCGATCAGGCGAGATATATAAGACTGGTGGGCCCATTCAGGACTCCTATGTCTGGTAGGATAACTTTAATTCATCCATCCTGTGTCTGTTGCAGGGAGGTGGAGAGAACAATCAACACAATAATGTGTTTCTTTCATGCCTCTTGAAGGACTCAATATTCTCTGTACTGCATTACATGTGAAAGTCGATTTATTACCCATGAACACACTACCTGTATGCTAATTCTATGTAAAAAGGTAGCTCCAGCCCTCATGATGTTGTCCAACATTTCCGCTATAAAACGGGATACAATTATTTTGGAAACATACCAAATTTGAAAAATAATTGAGAAGTTGCGCAATTACTAATCATGGAGCACAAAAAAGCCTACAGCACCTGGTATTCCCAGGCAGTCTCCCATCCAGGTACTAACTAGGCCCGACCCTGCTTAGCTTCCTGGGCGCATTCAGTGTGGTGTGGCCGTAGGCTCTGGGCCTAGTGAGTTTTGTACTTTTAAGCATCTAGTCGGCTAGACCTTGCAGTTTTGAAAGGCAATTGTGAAATGGCTCACTTCCTGAACTTGGAGCACAAAAAAGCCTACAGCACCTGGTATTCCCAGGTGGTCTCCCATCCAGGTACTAACTAGGCCCGACACTGCTTAGCTGCCGAGATCAGACGAGATCGGGCGCAATCAGTGTGGTGTGTCCGTAGTCTCTGGGCCTAGTGAGTTTTGTACTTTTAAGCATCTAGTCAGCTAGACCTTGCAGTTTTGAAAGGCAATTGAGAAATGGCTCACTTCCTGAACTTGGAGCACAAAAAAGCCTACAGCACCTGGTATTCCGAGGCGGTCTCCCATCCAGGTACTAACGAGGCCCGACACTGCTTAGCTTCCGAGATCAGACGAGATCGGGCGCATTCAGTGTGGTGTGGCCGTAGGCTCTGGGCCTTGTGAGTTTTGTACTTTTAAGCATCTAGTCGGCTAGACCTTGCAGTTTTAAAAGGCAATTGAGAAAGGGCTCACTTCCTGAACTTGGAGCACAAAAAAGCCTACAGCACCTGGTATTCCCAGGCGGTCTCCCATCCAGGTACTAACTAGGCCTGACACTGCTTAACTTCCGAGATCAGACGAGATCGGGTGCATTCAGTGTGGTGTGGCCGTAGGCTCTAGGAATGCTAAGAATATTACTCTTATGCATTTGCATTTAGTAAGCTAAGCCATGCAGCCACTTGCAACATGATACCACGCTCATCGCTCGATCAGGCTCGATCAGGCGAGATATATAAGACTGGTGGGCCCATTCAGGACTCCTATGTCTGGTAGGATAACTTTAATTCATCCATCCTGTGTCTGTTGCAGGGAGGTGGAGAGAACAATCAACACAATAATGGTTTTCTTTCATGCCTCTTGAAGGACTCAATATTCTCTGTACTGCATTACATGTGAAAGTCGATTTATTACCCATGAACACACTACCTGTATGCTAATTCTATGTAAAAAGGTAGCTCCAGCCCTCATGATGTTGTCCAACATTTCCGCTATAAAACGGGATACAATTATTTTGGAAACATACCAAATTTGAAAAATAATTGAGAAGTTGCGCAATTACTAATCATGGAGCACAAAAAAGCCTACAGCACCTGGTATTCCCAGGCAGTCTCCCATCCAGGTACTAACTAGGCCCGTCCCTGCTTAGCTTCCGAGATCGGGCGCATTCAGTGTGGTGTGGCCGTAGGCTCTGGGCCTAGTGAGTTTTGTACTTTTAAGCATCTAGTCGGCTAGACCTTGCAGTTTTGAAAGGCAATTGTGAAATGGCTCACTTCCTGAACTTGGAGCACAAAAAAGCCTACAGCACCTGGTATTCCCAGGCGGTCTCCCATCCAGGTACTAACGAGGCCCTACACTGCTTAGCTTCCGAGATCAGGCGCATTCAGTGTGGTGTGGCCGTAGGCTCTGGGCCTTGTGAGTTTTGTACTTTTAAGCATCTAGTCGGCTAGACCTTGCAGTTTTGAAAGGCAATTGTGAAATGGCTCACTTCCTGAACTTGGAGTACAAAAAAGCCTACAGCACCTGGTATTCCCAGGCGGTCTCCCATCCAGGTACTAACTAGGCCCGACACTGCTTAGCTTCTAAGATCAGACGAGATCAGGCGCATTCAGTGTGGTGTGGCCGTAGGCTCTGGGCCTAGTGAGTTTTGTACTTTTAAGCATCTAGTCGGCTAGACCTTGCAGTTTTAAAAGGCAATTGAGAAAGGGCTCACTTCCTGAACTTGGAGCACAAAAAAGCCTACAGCACCTGGTATTCCCAGGCGGTCTCCCATCCAGGTACTAACTAGGCCTGACACTGCTTAACTTCCGAGATCAGGTGCATTCAGTGTGGTGTGGCCATAGGCTCTAGGAATGCTAAGAATATTACTCTTATGCATTTGCATTTAGTAAGCTAAGCCATGCAGCCACTTGCAACATGATACCACGCTCATCGCTCGATCAGGCTCGATCAGGCGAGATATATAAGACTGGTGGGCCCATTCAGGACTCCTATGTCTGGTAGGATAACTTTAATTCATCCATCCTGTGTCTGTTGCAGGGAGGTGGCGAGAACAATCAACACAATAATGGTTTTCTTTCATGCCTCTTGAAGGACTCAATATTCTCTGTACTGCATTACATGTGAAAGTCGATTTATTACCCATGAACACACTACCTGTATGCTAATTCTATGTAAAAAGGTAGCTCCAGCCCTCATGATGTTGTCCAACATTTCCGCTATAAAACGGTATACAATTATTTTGGAAACATACCAAATTTGAAAAATAATTGAGAAGTTGCGCAATTACTAATCATGGAGCACAAAAAAGCCTACAGCACCTGGTATTCCCAGGCAGTCTCCCATCCAGGTACTAACTAGGCCCGACCCTGCTTAGCTTCCGAGATCAGGCGCATTCAGTGTGGTGTGGCCGTAGGCTCTGGGCCTAGTGAGTTTTGTACTTTTAAGCATCTAGTCGGCTAGACCTTGCAGTTTTGAAAGGCAATTGTGAAATGGCTCACTTCCTGAACTTGGAGCACTGAAAAGCCTACAGCACCTGGTATTCCCAGGTGGTCTCCCATCCAGGTACTAACGAGGCCCGACACTGCTTAGCTTCCGAGATCAGACGCATTCAGTGTGGTGTGGCCGTAGGCTCTGGGCCTTGTGAGTTTTGTACTTTTAAGCATCTAGTCGGCTAGACCTTACAGTTTTGAAAGGCAATTGTGAAATGGCTCACTTCCTGAACTTGGAGCACAAAAAAGCCTACAGCACCTGGTATTCCCAGGTGGTCTCCCATCCAGGTACTAACGAGGCCCGACACTGCTTAGCTTCCGAGATCAGACGAGATCGGGCGCATTCAGTGTGGTGTGGCCGTAGGCTCTGGGCCTTGTGAGTTTTGTACTTTTAAGCATCTAGTCGGCTAGACCTTGCAGTTTTGAAAGGCAATTGAGAAATGGCTCACTTCCTGAACTTGGAGTACAAAAAAGCCTACAGCACCTGGTATTCCCAGGCGGTCTCCCATCCAGGTACTAACTAGGCCCGACACTGCTTAGCTTCTGAGATCAGACGAGATCAGGCGCATTCAGTGTGGTGTGGCCGTAGGCTCTGGGCCTAGTGAGTTTTGTACTTTTAAGCATCTAGTCGGCTAGACCTTGCAGTTTTAAAAGGCAATTGAGAAAGGGCTCACTTCCTGAACTTGGAGCACAAAAAAGCCTACAGCACCTGGTATTCCCAGGCGGTCTCCCATCCAGGAACTAACTAGGCCTGACACTGCTTAACTTCCGAGATCAGACGAGATCGGGTGCATTCAGTGTGGTGTGGCCGTAGGCTCTAGGAATGCTAAGAATATTACTCTTATGCATTTGCATTTAGTAAGCTAAGCCATGCAGCCACTTGCAACATGATACCACGCTCATCGCTCGATCAGGCTCGATCAGGCGAGATATATAAGACTGGTGGGCCCATTCAGGACTCCTATGTCTGGTAGGATAACTTTAATTCATCCATCCTGTGTCTGTTGCAGGGAGGTGGAGAGAACAATCAACACAATAATGGTTTTCTTTCATGCCTCTTGAAGGACTCAATATTCTCTGTACTGCATTACATGTGAAAGTCGATTTATTACCCATGAACACACTACCTGTCTGCTAATTCTATGTAAAAAGGTAGCTCCAGCCCTCATGATGTTGTCCAACATTTCCGCTATAAAACGGTATACAATTATTTTGGAAACATACCAAATTTGAAAAATAATTGAGAAGTTGCGCAATTACTAATCATGGAGCACAAAAAAGCCTACAGCACCTGGTATTCCCAGGCAGTCTCCCATCCAGGTACTAACTAGGCACGACCCTGCTTAGCTTCCGAGATCGGGCGCATTCAGTGTGGTGTGGCCGTAGGCTCTGGGCCTAGTGAGTTTTGTACTTTTAAGCATCTAGTCGGCTAGACCTTGCAGTTTTGAAAGGCAATTGTGAAATGGCTCACTTCCTGAACTTGGAGCACAAAAAAGCCTACAGCACCTGGTATTCCCAGGCGGTCTCCCATCCAGGTACTAACGAGGCCCGACACTGCTTAGCTTCCGAGATCAGACGCATTCAGTGTGGTGTGGCCGTAGGCTCTGGGCCTTGTGAGTTTTGTACTTTTAAGCATCTAGTCGGCTAGACCTTGCAGTTTTGAATGGCAATTGTGAAATGGCTCACTTCCTGAACTTGGAGCACAAAAAAGCCTACAGCACCTGGTATTCCCAGGTGGTCTCCCATCCAGGTACTAACTAGGCCCGACACTGCTTAGCTTCCGAGATCAGACGAGATCGGGCGCAATCAGTGTGGTGTGGCCGTAGGCTCTGGGCCTAGTGAGTTTTGTACTTTTAAGCATCTAGTCAGCTAGACCTTGCAGTTTTGAAAGGCAATTGCGAAATGGCTCACTTCCTGAACTTGGAGCACAAAAAAGCCTACAGCACCTGGTATTCCCAGGCGGTCTCCCATCCAGGTACTAACGAGGCCCGACACTGCTTAGCTTCCGAGATTGGGCGCATTCAGTGTGGTGTGGCCGTAGGCTCTGGGCCTTGTGAGTTTTGTACTTTTAAGCATCTAGTCGGCTAGACCTTGCAGTTTTGAATGGCAATTGTGAAATGGCTCACTTCCTGAACTTGGAGCACAAAAAAGCCTACAGCACCTGGTATTCCCAGGTGGTCTCCCATCCAGGTACTAACTAGGCCCGACACTGCTTAGCTTCCGAGATCAGACGAGATCGGGCGCAATCAGTGTGGTGTGGCCGTAGGCTCTGGGCCTAGTGAGTTTTGTACTTTTAAGCATCTAGTCAGCTAGACCTTGCAGTTTTGAAAGGCAATTGAGAAATGGCTCACTTCCTGAACTTGGAGCACAAAAAAGCCTACAGCACCTGGTATTCCCAGGCGGTCTCCCATCCAGGTACTAACGAGGCCCGACACTGCTTAGCTTCCGAGATTGGGCGCATTCAGTGTGGTGTGGCCGTAGGCTCTGGGCCTTGTGAGTTTTGTACTTTTAAGCATCTAGTCGGCTAGACCTTGCAGTTTTAAAAGGCAATTGAGAAAGGGCTCACTTCCTGAACTTGGAGCACAAAAAAGCCTACAGCACCTGGTATTCCCAGGCGGTCTCCCATCCAGGTACTAACTAGGCCTGACACTGCTTAACTTCCGAGATCAGACAAGATCGGGTGCATTCAGTGTGGTGTGGCCATAGGCTCTAGGAATGCTAAGAATATTACTCTTATGCATTTGCATTTAGTAAGCTAAGCCATGCAGCCACTTGCAACATGATACCACGCTCATCGCTCGATCAGGCTCGATCAGGCGAGATATATAAGACTGGTGGGCCCATTCAGGACTCCTATGTCTGGTAGGATAACTTTAATTCATCCATCCTGTGTCTGTTGCAGGGAGGTGGAGAGAACAATCAACACAATAATGGTTTTCTTTCATGCCTCTTGAAGGACTCAATATTCTCTGTACTGCATTACATGTGAAAGTCGATTTATTACCCATGAACACACTACCTGTATGCTAATTCTATGTAAAAAGGTAGCTCCAGCCCTCATGATGTTGTCCAACATTTCCGCTATAAAACGGTATACAATTATTTTGGAAACATACCAAATTTGAAAAATAATTGAGAAGTTGCGCAATTACTAATCATGGAGCACAAAAAAGCCTACAGCACCTGGTATTCCCAGGCAGTCTCCCATCCAGGTACTAACTAGGCCCGACCCTGCTTAGCTTCCGAGATCGGGCGCATTCAGTGTGGTGTGGCCGTAGGCTCTGGGCCTAGTGAGTTTTGTACTTTTAAGCATCTAGTCGGCTAGACCTTGCAGTTTTGAAAGGCAATTGTGAAATGGCTCACTTCCTGAACTTGGAGCACAAAAAAGCCTACAGCACCTGGTATTCCCAGGCAGTCTCCCATCCAGGTACTAACGAGGCCCGACACTGCTTAGCTTCCGAGATCAGACGCATTCAGTGTGGTGTGGCCGTAGGCTCTGGGCCTTGTGAGTTTTGTACTTTTAAGCATCTAGTCGGCTAGACCTTGCAGTTTTGAAAGGCAATTGTGAAATGGCTCACTTCCTGAACTTGGAGCACAAAAAAGCCTACAGCACCTGGTATTCCCAGGTGGTCTCCCATCCAGGTACTAACTAGGCCCGACACTGCTTAGCTTCCGAGATCAGACGAGATCGGGCGCAATCAGTGTGGTGTGGCCGTAGGCTCTGGGCCTAGTGAGTTTTGTACTTTTAAGCATCTAGTCAGCTAGACCTTGCAGTTTTGAAAGGCAATTGAGAAATGGCTCACTTCCTGAACTTGGAGCACAAAAAAGCCTACAGCACCTGGTATTCCCAGGCGGTCTCCCATCCAGGTACTAACGAGGCCCGACACTGCTTAGCTTCCGAGATCAGACGAGATCGGGTGCATTCAGTGTGGTGTGGCCGTAGGCTCTGGGCCTTGTGAGTTTTGTACTTTTAAGCATCTAGTCGGCTAGACCTTGCAGTTTTGAAAGGCAATTGTGAAATGGCTCACTTCCTGAACTTGGAGCACAAAAAAGCCTACAGCACCTGGTATTCCCAGGTGGTTTCCCATCCAGGTACTAACTAGGCCCGACACTGCTTAGCTTCCGAGATCAGACGAGATCGGGCACAATCAGTGTGGTGTGGCCGTAGGCTCTGGGCCTAGTGAGTTTTGTACTTTTAAGCATCTAGTCAGCTAGACCTTGCAGTTTTGAAAGGCAATTGAGAAATGGCTCACTTCCTGAACTTGGAACACAAAAAAGCCTACAGCACCTGTTATTCCCAGGCGGTCTCCCATCCAGGTACTAACGAGGCCCGACACT
>NC_090927.1:844443975-844568975 GCF_040938575.1 Ambystoma mexicanum
CCAGGCAGTCTCCCATCCAGGTACTAACTAGGCCCGACCCTGCTTAGCTTCCTGGGCGCATTCAGTGTGGTGTGGCCGTAGGCTCTGGGCCTAGTGAGTTTTGTACTTTTAAGCATCTAGTCGGATAGACCTTGCAGTTTTGAAAGGCAATTGTGAAATGGCTCACTTCCTGAACTTGGAGCACAAAAAAGCCTACAGCACCTGGTATTCCCAGGTGGTCTCCCATCCAGGTACTAACTAGGCCCGACACTGCTTAGCTGCCGAGATCAGACGAGATCGGGCGCAATCAGTGTGGTGTGTCCGTAGTCTCTGGGCCTAGTGAGTTTTGTACTTTTAAGCATCTAGTCAGCTAGACCTTGCAGTTTTGAAAGGCAATTGAGAAATGGCTCACTTCCTGAACTTGGAGCACAAAAAAGCCTACAGCACCTGGTATTCCGAGGCGGTCTCCCATTCAGGTACTAACGAGGCCCGACACTGCTTAGCTTCCGAGATCAGACGAGATCGGGCGCATTCAGTGTGGTGTGGCCGTAGGCTCTGGGCCTTGTGAGTTTTGTACTTTTAAGCATCTAGTCGGCTAGACCTTGCAGTTTTAAAAGGCAATTGAGAAAGGGCTCACTTCCTGAACTTGGAGCACAAAAAAGCCTACAGCACCTGGTATTCCCAGGCGGTCTCCCATCCAGGTACTAACTAGGCCTGACACTGCTTAACTTCCGAGATCAGACGAGATCGGGTGCATTCAGTGTGGTGTGGCCGTAGGCTCTAGGAATGCTAAGAATATTACTCTTATGCATTTGCATTTAGTAAGCTAAGCCATGCAGCCACTTGCAACATGATACCACGCTCATCGCTCGATCAGGCTCGATCAGGCGAGATATATAAGACTGGTGGGCCCATTCAGGACTCCTATGTCTGGTAGGATAACTTTAATTCATCCATCCTGTGTCTGTTGCAGGGAGGTGGAGAGAACAATCAACACAATAATGGTTTTCTTTCATGCCTCTTGAAGGACTCAATATTCTCTGTACTGCATTACATGTGAAAGTCGATTTATTACCCATGAACACACTACCTGTATGCTAATTCTATGTAAAAAGGTAGCTCCAGCCCTCATGATGTTGTCCAACATTTCCGCTATAAAACGGGATACAATTATTTTGGAAACATACCAAATTTGAAAAATAATTGAGAAGTTGCGCAATTACTAATCATGGAGCACAAAAAAGCCTACAGCACCTGGTATTCCCAGGCAGTCTCCCATCCAGGTACTAACTATGCCCGTCCCTGCTTAGCTTCCGAGATCGGGCGCATTCAGTGTGGTGTGGCCGTAGGCTCTGGGCCTAGTGAGTTTTGTACTTTTAAGCATCTAGTCGGCTAGACCTTGCAGTTTTGAAAGGCAATTGTGAAATGGCTCACTTCCTGAACTTGGAGCACAAAAAAGCCTACAGCACCTGGTATTCCCAGGCGGTCTCCCATCCAGGTACTAACGAGGCCCTACACTGCTTAGCTTCCGAGATCAGGCGCATTCAGTGTGGTGTGGCCGTAGGCTCTGGGCCTTGTGAGTTTTGTACTTTTAAGCATCTAGTCGGCTAGACCTTGCAGTTTTGAAAGGCAATTGTGAAATGGCTCACTTCCTGAACTTGGAGTACAAAAAAGCCTACAGCACCTGGTATTCCCAGGCGGTCTCCCATCCAGGTACTAACTAGGCCCGACACTGCGTAGCTTCTAAGATCAGACGAGATCAGGCGCATTCAGTGTGGTGTGGCCGTAGGCTCTGGGCCTAGTGAGTTTTGTACTTTTAAGCATCTAGTCGGCTAGACCTTGCAGTTTTAAAAGGCAATTGTGAAATGGCTCACTTCCTGAACTTGGAGTACAAAAAAGCCTACAGCACCTGGTATTCCCAGGCGGTCTCCCATCCAGGTACTAACTAGGCCTGACACTGCTTAACTTCCGAGATCAGGTGCATTCAGTGTGGTGTGGCCATAGGCTCTAGGAATGCTAAGAATATTACTCTTATGCATTTGCATTTAGTAAGCTAAGCCATGCAGCCACTTGCAACATGATACCACGCTCATCGCTCGATCAGGCTCGATCAGGCGAGATATATAAGACTGGTGGGCCCATTCAGGACTCCTATGTCTGGTAGGATAACTTTAATTCATCCATCCTGTGTCTGTTGCAGGGAGGTGGCGAGAACAATCAACACAATAATGGTTTTCTTTCATGCCTCTTGAAGGACTCAATATTCTCTGTACTGCATTACATGTGAAAGTCGATTTATTACCCATGAACACACTACCTGTATGCTAATTCTATGTAAAAAGGTAGCTCCAGCCCTCATGATGTTGTCCAACATTTCCGCTATAAAACGGTATACAATTATTTTGGAAACATACCAAATTTGAAAAATAATTGAGAAGTTGCGCAATTACTAATCATGGAGCACAAAAAAGCCTACAGCACCTGGTATTCCCAGGCAGTCTCCCATCCAGGTACTAACTAGGCCCGACCCTGCTTAGCTTCCGAGATCGGGCGCATTCAGTGTGGTGTGGCCGTAGGCTCTGGGCCTAGTGAGTTTTGTACTTTTAAGCATCTAGTCAGCTAGACCTTGCAGTTTTGAAAGGCAATTGAGAAATGGCTCACTTCCTGAACTTGGAGCACAAAAAAGCCTACAGCACCTGGTATTCCCAGGCGGTCTCCCATCCAGGTACTAACGAGGCCCGACACTGCTTAGCTTCCGAGATCAGACGAGATCGGGTGCATTCAGTGTGGTGTGGCCGTAGGCTCTGGGCCTTGTGAGTTTTGTACTTTTAAGCATCTAGTCGGCTAGACCTTGCAGTTTTGAAAGGCAATTGTGAAATGGCTCACTTCCTGAACTTGGAGCACAAAAAAGCCTACAGCACCTGGTATTCCCAGGTGGTTTCCCATCCAGGTACTAACTAGGCCCGACACTGCTTAGCTTCCGAGATCAGACGAGATCGGGCACAATCAGTGTGGTGTGGCCGTAGGCTCTGGGCCTAGTGAGTTTTGTACTTTTAAGCATCTAGTCAGCTAGACCTTGCAGTTTTGAAAGGCAATTGAGAAATGGCTCACTTCCTGAACTTGGAGCACAAAAAAGCCTACAGCACCTGTTATTCCCAGGCGGTCTCCCATCCAGGTACTAACGAGGCCCGACACTGCTTAGCTTCCGAGATCAGACGCATTCAGTGTGGTGTGGCCGTAGGCTCTGGGCCTTGTGAGTTTTGTACTTTTAAGCATCTAGTCGGCTAGACCTTGCAGTTTTGAAAGGCAATTGAGAAATGGCTCACTTCCTGAACTTGGAGTACAAAAAAGCCTACAGCACCTGGTATTCCCAGGCGGTCTCCCATCCAGGTACTAACTAGGCCCAACACTGCTTAGCTTCTGAGATCAGACGAGATCAGGCGCATTCAGTGTGGTGTGGCCGTAGGCTCTGGGCCCAGTGAGTTTTGTACTTTTAAGCATCTAGTGGGCTAGACCTTGCAGTTTTAAAAGGCAATTGAGAAAGGGCTCACTTCCTGAACTTGGAGCACAAAAAAGCCTACAGCACCTGGTATTCCCAGGCGGTCTCCCATCCAGGTACTAACTAGGCCTGACACTGCTTAACTTCCGAGATCAGACGAGATCGGGTGCATTCAGTGTGGTGTGGCCGTAGGCTCTAGGAATGCTAAGAATATTACTCTTATGCATTTGCATTTAGTAAGCTAAGCCATGCAGCCACTTGCAACATGATACCACGCTCATCGCTCGATCAGGCTCGATCAGGCGAGATATATAAGACTGGTGGGCCCATTCAGGACTCCTATGTCTGGTAGGATAACTTTAATTCATCCATCCTGTGTCTGTTGCAGGGAGGTGGAGAGAACAATCAACACAATAATGGGTTTCTTTCATGCCTCTTGAAGGACTCAATATTCTCTGTACTGCATTACATGTGAAAGTCGATTTATTACCCATGAACACACTACCTGTATGCTAATTCTATGTAAAAAGGTAGCTCCAGCCCTCATGATGTTGTCCAACATTTCCGCTATAAAACGGGATACAATTATTTTGGAAACATACCAAATTTGAAAAATAATTGAGAAGTTGCGCAATTACTAATCATGGAGCACAAAAAAGCCTACAGCACCTGGTATTCCCAGGCAGTCTCCCATCCAGGTACTAACTAGGCCCGACCCTGCTTAGCTTCCTGGGCGCATTCAGTGTGGTGTGGCCGTAGGCTCTGGGCCTAGTGAGTTTTGTACTTTTAAGCATCTAGTCGGCTAGACCTTGCAGTTTTGAAAGGCAATTGTGAAATGGCTCACTTCCTGAACTTGGAGCACAAAAAAGCCTACAGCACCTGGTATTCCCAGGTGGTCTCCCATCCAGGTACTAACTAGGCCCGACACTGCTTAGCTGCCGAGATCAGATGAGATCGGGCGCAATCAGTGTGGTGTGTCCGTAGTCTCTGGGCCTAGTGAGTTTTGTACTTTTAAGCATCTAGTCAGCTAGACCTTGCAGTTTTGAAAGGCAATTGAGAAATGGCTCACTTCCTGAACTTGGAGCACAAAAAAGCCTACAGCACCTGGTATTCCGAGGCGGTCTCCCATCCAGGTACTAACAAGGCCCGACACTGCTTAGCTTCCGAGATCAGACGAGATCGGGCGCATTCAGTGTGGTGTGGCCGTAGGCTCTGGGCCTTGTGAGTTTTGTACTTTTAAGCATCTAGTCGGCTAGACCTTGCAGTTTTAAAAGGCAATTGAGAAAGGGCTCACTTCCTGAACTTGGAGCACAAAAAAGCCTACAGCACCTGGTATTCCCAGGCGGTCTCCCATCCAGGTACTAACTAGGCCTGACACTGCTTAACTTCCGAGATCAGACGAGATCGGGTGCATTCAGTGTGGTGTGGCCGTAGGCTCTAGGAATGCTAAGAATATTACTCTTATGCATTTGCATTTAGTAAGCTAAGCCATGCAGCCACTTGCAACATGATACCACGCTCATCGCTCGATCAGGCTCGATCAGGCGAGATATATAAGACTGGTGGGCCCATTCAGGACTCCTATGTCTGGTAGGATAACTTTAATTCATCCATCCTGTGTCTGTTGCAGGGAGGTGGAGAGAACAATCAACACAATAATGGTTTTCTTTCATGCCTCTTGAAGGACTCAATATTCTCTGTACTGCATTACATGTGAAAGTCGATTTATTACCCATGAACACACTACCTGTATGCTAATTCTATGTAAAAAGGTAGCTCCAGCCCTCATGATGTTGTCCAACATTTCCGCTATAAAACGGGATACAATTATTTTGGAAACATACCAAATTTGAAAAATAATTGAGAAGTTGCGCAATTACTAATCATGGAGCACAAAAAAGCCTACAGCACCTGGTATTCCCAGGCAGTCTCCCATCCAGGTACTAACTAGGCCCGTCCCTGCTTAGCTTCCGAGATCGGGCGCATTCAGTGTGGTGTGGCCGTAGGCTCTGGGCCTAGTGAGTTTTGTACTTTTAAGCATCTAGTCGGCTAGACCTTGCAGTTTTGAAAGGCAATTGTGAAATGGCTCACTTCCTGAACTTGGAGCACAAAAAAGCCTACAGCACCTGGTATTCCCAGGCGGTCTCCCATCCAGGTACTAACGAGGCCCTACACTGCTTAGCTTCCGAGATCAGGCGCATTCAGTGTGGTGTGGCCGTAGGCTCTGGGCCTTGTGAGTTTTGTACTTTTAAGCATCTAGTCGGCTAGACCTTGCAGTTTTGAAAGGCAATTGTGAAATGGCTCACTTCCTGAACTTGGAGTACAAAAAAGCCTACAGCACCTGGTATTCCCAGGCGGTCTCCCATCCAGGTACTAACTAGGCCCGACACTGCTTAGCTTCTAAGATCAGACGAGATCAGGCGCATTCAGTGTGGTGTGGCCGTAGGCTCTGGGCCTAGTGAGTTTTGTACTTTTAAGCATCTAGTCGGCTAGACCTTGCAGTTTTAAAAGGCAATTGTGAAATGGCTCACTTCCTGAACTTGGAGTACAAAAAAGCCTACAGCACCTGGTATTCCCAGGCGGTCTCCCATCCAGGTACTAACTAGGCCTGACACTGCTTAACTTCCGAGATCAGGTGCATTCAGTGTGGTGTGGCCATAGGCTCTAGGAATGCTAAGAATATTACTCTTATGCATTTGCATTTAGTAAGCTAAGCCATGCAGCCACTTGCAACATGATACCACGCTCATCGCTCGATCAGGCTCGATCAGGCGAGATATATAAGACTGGTGGGCCCATTCAGGACTCCTATGTCTGGTAGGATAACTTTAATTCATCCATCCTGTGTCTGTTGCAGGGAGGTGGCGAGAACAATCAACACAATAATGGTTTTCTTTCATGCCTCTTGAAGGACTCAATATTCTCTGTACTGCATTACATGTGAAAGTCGATTTATTACCCATGAACACACTACCTGTATGCTAATTCTATGTAAAAAGGTAGCTCCAGCCCTCATGATGTTGTCCAACATTTCCGCTATAAAACGGTATACAATTATTTTGGAAACATACCAAATTTGAAAAATAATTGAGAAGTTGCGCAATTACTAATCATGGAGCACAAAAAAGCCTACAGCACCTGGTATTCCCAGGCAGTCTCCCATCCAGGTACTAACTAGGCCCGACCCTGCTTAGCTTCCGAGATCAGGCGCATTCAGTGTGGTGTGGCCGTAGGCTCTGGGCCTAGTGAGTTTTGTACTTTTAAGCATCTAGTCGGCTAGACCTTGCAGTTTTGAAAGGCAATTGTGAAATGGCTCACTTCCTGAACTTGGAGCACAGAAAAGCCTACAGCACCTGGTATTCCCAGGTGGTCTCCCATCCAGGTACTAACGAGGCCCGACACTGCTTAGCTTCCGAGATCAGACGAGATCGGGCGCATTCAGTGTGGTGCGGCCGTAGGCTCTGGGCCTTGTGAGTTTTGTACTTTTAAGCATCTAGTCGGCTAGACCTTGCAGTTTTGAAAGGCAATTGAGAAATGGCTCACTTCCTGAACTTGGAGTACAAAAAAGCCTACAGCACCTGGTATTCCCAGGCGGTCTCCCATCCAGGTACTAACTAGGCCCGACACTGCTTAGCTTCTGAGATCAGACGAGATCAGGCGCATTCAGTGTGGTGTGGCCGTAGGCTCTGGGCCTAGTGAGTTTTGTACTTTTAAGCATCTAGTCGGCTAGACCTTGCAGTTTTAAAAGGCAATTGAGAAAGGGCTCACTTCCTGAACTTGGAGCACAAAAAAGCCTACAGCACCTGGTATTCCCAGGCGGTCTCCCATCCAGGAACTAACTAGGCCTGACACTGCTTAACTTCCGAGATCAGACGAGATCGGGTGCATTCAGTGTGGTGTGGCCGTAGGCTCTAGGAATGCTAAGAATATTACTCTTATGCATTTGCATTTAGTAAGCTAAGCCATGCAGCCACTTGCAACATGATACCACGCTCATCGCTCGATCAGGCTCGATCAGGCGAGATATATAAGACTGGTGGGCCCATTCAGGACTCCTATGTCTGGTAGGATAACTTTAATTCATCCATCCTGTGTCTGTTGCAGGGAGGTGGAGAGAACAATCAACACAATAATGGTTTTCTTTCATGCCTCTTGAAGGACTCAATATTCTCTGTACTGCATTACATGTGAAAGTCGATTTATTACCCATGAACACACTACCTGTCTGCTAATTCTATGTAAAAAGGTAGCTCCAGCCCTCATGATGTTGTCCAACATTTCCGCTATAAAACGGGATACAATTATTTTGGAAACATACCAAATTTGAAAAATAATTGAGAAGTTGCGCAATTACTAATCATGGAGCACAAAAAAGCCTACAGCACCTGGTATTCCCAGGCAGTCTCCCATCCAGGTACTAACTAGGCACGACCCTGCTTAGCTTCCGAGATCGGGCGCATTCAGTGTGGTGTGGCCGTAGGCTCTGGGCCTAGTGAGTTTTGTACTTTTAAGCATCTAGTCGGCTAGACCTTGCAGTTTTGAAAGGCAATTGTGAAATGGCTCACTTCCTGAACTTGGAGCACAAAAAAGCCTACAGCACCTGGTATTCCCAGGCAGTCTCCCATCCAGGTACTAACGAGGCCCGACACTGCTTAGCTTCCGAGATCAGACGCATTCAGTGTGGTGTGGCCGTAGGCTCTGGGCCTTGTGAGTTTTGTACTTTTAAGCATCTAGTCGGCTAGACCTTGCAGTTTTGAATGGCAATTGTGAAATGGCTCACTTCCTGAACTTGGAGCACAAAAAAGCCTACAGCACCTGGTATTCCCAGGTGGTCTCCCATCCAGGTACTAACTAGGCCCGACACTGCTTAGCTTCCGAGATCAGACGAGATCGGGCGCAATCAGTGTGGTGTGGCCGTAGGCTCTGGGCCTAGTGAGTTTTGTACTTTTAAGCATCTAGTCAGCTAGACCTTGCAGTTTTGAAAGGCAATTGAGAAATGGCTCACTTCCTGAACTTGGAGCACAAAAAAGCCTACAGCACCTGGTATTCCCAGGCGGTCTCCCATCCAGGTACTAACGAGGCCCGACACTGCTTAGCTTCCGAGATTGGGCGCATTCAGTGTGGTGTGGCCGTAGGCTCTGGGCCTTGTGAGTTTTGTACTTTTAAGCATCTAGTCGGCTAGACCTTGCAGTTTTGAATGGCAATTGTGAAATGGCTCACTTCCTGAACTTGGAGCACAAAAAAGCCTACAGCACCTGGTATTCCCAGGTGGTCTCCCATCCAGGTACTAACTAGGCCCGACACTGCTTAGCTTCCGAGATCAGACGAGATCGGGCGCAATCAGTGTGGTGTGGCCGTAGGCTCTGGGCCTAGTGAGTTTTGTACTTTTAAGCATCTAGTCAGCTAGACCTTGCAGTTTTGAAAGGCAATTGAGAAATGGCTCACTTCCTGAACTTGGAGCACAAAAAAGCCTACAGCACCTGGTATTCCCAGGCGGTCTCCCATCCAGGTACTAACGAGGCCCGACACTGCTTAGCTTCCGAGATTGGGCGCATTCAGTGTGGTGTGGCCGTAGGCTCTGGGCCTTGTGAGTTTTGTACTTTTAAGCATCTAGTCGGCTAGACCTTGCAGTTTTAAAAGGCAATTGAGAAAGGGCTCACTTCCTGAACTTGGAGCACAAAAAAGCCTACAGCACCTGGTATTCCCAGGCGGTCTCCCATCCAGGTACTAACTAGGCCTGACACTGCTTAACTTCCGAGATCAGACGAGATCAGGTGCATTCAGTGTGGTGTGGCCATAGGCTCTAGGAATGCTAAGAATATTACTCTTATGCATTTGCATTTAGTAAGCTAAGCCATGCAGCCACTTGCAACATGATACCACGCTCATCGCTCGATCAGGCTCGATCAGGCGAGATATATAAGACTGGTGGGCCCATTCAGGACTCCTATGTCTGGTAGGATAACTTTAATTCATCCATCCTGTGTCTGTTGCAGGGAGGTGGAGAGAACAATCAACACAATAATGGTTTTCTTTCATGCCTCTTGAAGGACTCAATATTCTCTGTACTGCATTACATGTGAAAGTCGATTTATTACCCATGAACACACTACCTGTATGCTAATTCTATGTAAAAAGGTAGCTCCAGCCCTCATGATGTTGTCCAACATTTCCGCTATAAAACGGTATACAATTATTTTGGAAACATACCAAATTTGAAAAATAATTGAGAAGTTGCGCAATTACTAATCATGGAGCACAAAAAAGCCTACAGCACCTGGTATTCCCAGGCAGTCTCCCATCCAGGTACTAACTAGGCCCGACCCTGCTTAGCTTCCGAGATCGGGCGCATTCAGTGTGGTGTGGCCGTAGGCTCTGGGCCTAGTGAGTTTTGTACTTTTAAGCATCTAGTCGGCTAGACCTTGCAGTTTTGAAAGGCAATTGTGAAATGGCTCACTTCCTGAACTTGGAGCACAAAAAAGCCTACAGCACCTGGTATTCCCAGGCAGTCTCCCATCCAGGTACTAACAAGGCCCTACACTGCTTAGCTTCCGAGATCAGACGCATTCAGTGTGGTGTGGCCGTAGGCTCTGGGCCTTGTGAGTTTTGTACTTTTAAGCATCTAGTCGGCTAGACCTTGCAGTTTTGAAAGGCAATTGTGAAATGGCTCACTTCCTGAACTTGGAGCACAAAAAAGCCTACAGCACCTGGTATTCCCAGGCGGTCTCCCATCCAGGTACTAACGAGGCCCGACACTGCTTAGCTTCCGAGATCAGACGAGATCGGGCGCAATCAGTGTGGTGTGGCCGTAGGCTCTGGGCCTTGTGAGTTTTGTACTTTTAAGCATCTAGTCGGCTAGACCTTGCAGTTTTGAAAGGCAATTGTGAAATGGCTCACTTCCTGAACTTGGAGCACAAAAAAGCCTACAGCACCTGGTATTCCCAGGTGGTTTCCCATCCAGGTACTAACTAGGCCCGACACTGCTTAGCTTCCGAGATCAGACGAGATCGGGCACAATCAGTGTGGTGTGGCCGTAGGCTCTGGGCCTAGTGAGTTTTGTACTTTTAAGCATCTAGTCAGCTAGACCTTGCAGTTTTGAAAGGCAATTGAGAAATGGCTCACTTCCTGAACTTGGAGCACAAAAAAGCCTACAGCACCTGTTATTCCCAGGCGGTCTCCCATCCAGGTACTAACGAGGCCCGACACTGCTTAGCTTCCGAGATCAGACGCATTCAGTGTGGTGTGGCCGTAGGCTCTGGGCCTTGTGAGTTTTGTACTTTTAAGCATCTAGTCGGCTAGACCTTGCAGTTTTGAAAGGCAATTGAGAAATGGCTCACTTCCTGAACTTGGAGTACAAAAAAGCCTACAGCACCTGGTATTCCCAGGCGGTCTCCCATCCAGGTACTAACTAGGCCCGACACTGCTTAGCTTCTGAGATCAGACGAGATCAGGCGCATTCAGTGTGGTGTGGCCGTAGGCTCTGGGCCCAGTGAGTTTTGTACTTTTAAGCATCTAGTGGGCTAGACCTTGCAGTTTTAAAAGGCAATTGAGAAAGGGCTCACTTCCTGAACTTGGAGCACAAAAAAGCCTACAGCACCTGGTATTCCCAGGCGGTCTCCCATCCAGGTACTAACTAGGCCTGACACTGCTTAACTTCCGAGATCAGACGAGATCGGGTGCATTCAGTGTGGTGTGGCCGTAGGCTCTAGGAATGCTAAGAATATTACTCTTATGCATTTGCATTTAGTAAGCTAAGCCATGCAGCCACTTGCAACATGATACCACGCTCATCGCTCGATCAGGCTCGATCAGGCGAGATATATAAGACTGGTGGGCCCATTCAGGACTCCTATGTCTGGTAGGATAACTTTAATTCATCCATCCTGTGTCTGTTGCAGGGAGGTGGAGAGAACAATCAACACAATAATGGTTTTCTTTCATGCCTCTTGAAGGACTCAATATTCTCTGTACTGCATTACATGTGAAAGTCGATTTATTACCCATGAACACACTACCTGTATGCTAATTCTATGTAAAAAGGTAGCTCCAGCCCTCATGATGTTGTCCAACATTTCCGCTATAAAACGGGATACAATTATTTTGGAAACATACCAAATTTGAAAAATAATTGAGAAGTTGCGCAATTACTAATCATGGAGCACAAAAAAGCCTACAGCACCTGGTATTCCCAGGCAGTGTCCCATCCAGGTACTAACTAGGCCCAACCCTGCTTAGCTTCCGAGATCGGGCGCATTCAGTGTGGTGTGGCCGTAGGCTCTGGGCCTAGTGAGTTTTGTACTTTTAAGCATCTAGTCGGCTAGACCTTGCAGTTTTGAAAGGCAATTGTGAAATGGCTCACTTCCTGAACTTGGAGCACAAAAAAGCCTACAGCACCTGGTATTCCCAGGTGGTCTCCCATCCAGGTACTAACTAGGCCCGACACTGCTTAGCTGCCGAGATCAGACGAGATCGGGCGCAATCAGTGTGGTGTGTCCGTAGTCTCTGGGCCTAGTGAGTTTTGTACTTTTAAGCATCTAGTCAGCTAGACCTTGCAGTTTTGAAAGGCAATTGAGAAATGGCTCACTTCCTGAACTTGGAGCACAAAAAAGCCTACAGCACCTGGTATTCCGAGGCGGTCTCCCATCCAGGTACTAACGAGGCCCGACACTGCTTAGCTTCCGAGATCAGACGAGATCGGGCGCATTCAGTGTGGTGTGGCCGTAGGCTCTGGGCCTTGTGAGTTTTGTACTTTTAAGCATCTAGTCGGCTAGACCTTGCAGTTTTAAAAGGCAATTGAGAAAGGGCTCACTTCCTGAACTTGGAGCACAAAAAAGCCTACAGCACCTGGTATTCCCAGGCGGTCTCCCATCCAGGTACTAACTAGGCCTGACACTGCTTAACTTCCGAGATCAGACGAGATCGGGTGCATTCAGTGTGGTGTGGCCGTAGGCTCTAGGAATGCTAAGAATATTACTCTTATGCATTTGCATTTAGTAAGCTAAGCCATGCAGCCACTTGCAACATGATACCACGCTCATCGCTCGATCAGGCTCGATCAGGCGAGATATATAAGACTGGTGGGCCCATTCAGGACTCCTATGTCTGGTAGGATAACTTTAATTCATCCATCCTGTGTCTGTTGCAGGGAGGTGGAGAGAACAATCAACACAATAATGGTTTTCTTTCATGCCTCTTGAAGGACTCAATATTCTCTGTACTGCATTACATGTGAAAGTCGATTTATTACCCATGAACACACTACCTGTATGCTAATTCTATGTAAAAAGGTAGCTCCAGCCCTCATGATGTTGTCCAACATTTCCGCTATAAAACGGGATACAATTATTTTGGAAACATACCAAATTTGAAAAATAATTGAGAAGTTGCGCAATTACTAATCATGGAGCACAAAAAAGCCTACAGCACCTGGTATTCCCAGGCAGTCTCCCATCCAGGTACTAACTAGGCCCGTCCCTGCTTAGCTTCCGAGATCGGGCGCATTCAGTGTGGTGTGGCCGTAGGCTCTGGGCCTAGTGAGTTTTGTACTTTTAAGCATCTAGTCGGCTAGACCTTGCAGTTTTGAAAGGCAATTGTGAAATGGCTCACTTCCTGAACTTGGAGCACAAAAAAGCCTACAGCACCTGGTATTCCCAGGCGGTCTCCCATCCAGGTACTAACGAGGCCCTACACTGCTTAGCTTCCGAGATCAGGCGCATTCAGTGTGGTGTGGCCGTAGGCTCTGGGCCTTGTGAGTTTTGTACTTTTAAGCATCTAGTCGGCTAGACCTTGCAGTTTTGAAAGGCAATTGTGAAATGGCTCACTTCCTGAACTTGGAGTACAAAAAAGCCTACAGCACCTGGTATTCCCAGGCGGTCTCCCATCCAGGTACTAACTAGGCCCGACACTGCTTAGCTTCTAAGATCAGACGAGATCAGGCGCATTCAGTGTGGTGTGGCCGTAGGCTCTGGGCCTAGTGAGTTTTGTACTTTTAAGCATCTAGTCGGCTAGACCTTGCAGTTTTAAAAGGCAATTGAGAAAGGGCTCACTTCCTGAACTTGGAGCACAAAAAAGCCTACAGCACCTGGTATTCCCAGGCGGTCTCCCATCCAGGTACTAACTAGGCCTGACACTGCTTAACTTCCGAGATCAGGTGCATTCAGTGTGGTGTGGCCATAGGCTCTAGGAATGCTAAGAATATTACTCTTATGCATTTGCATTTAGTAAGCTAAGCCATGCAGCCACTTGCAACATGATACCACGCTCATCGCTCGATCAGGCTCGATCAGGCGAGATATATAAGACTGGTGGGCCCATTCAGGACTCCTATGTCTGGTAGGATAACTTTAATTCATCCATCCTGTGTCTGTTGCAGGGAGGTGGCGAGAACAATCAACACAATAATGGTTTTCTTTCATGCCTCTTGAAGGACTCAATATTCTCTGTACTGCATTACATGTGAAAGTCGATTTATTACCCATGAACACACTACCTGTATGCTAATTCTATGTAAAAAGGTAGCTCCAGCCCTCATGATGTTGTCCAACATTTCCGCTATAAAACGGTATACAATTATTTTGGAAACATACCAAATTTGAAAAATAATTGAGAAGTTGCGCAATTACTAATCATGGAGCACAAAAAAGCCTACAGCACCTGGTATTCCCAGGCAGTCTCCCATCCAGGTACTAACTAGGCCCGACCCTGCTTAGCTTCCGAGATCAGGCGCATTCAGTGTGGTGTGGCCGTAGGCTCTGGGCCTAGTGAGTTTTGTACTTTTAAGCATCTAGTCGGCTAGACCTTGCAGTTTTGAAAGGCAATTGTGAAATGGCTCACTTCCTGAACTTGGAGCACAGAAAAGCCTACAGCACCTGGTATTCCCAGGTGGTCTCCCATCCAGGTACTAACGAGGCCCGACACTGCTTAGCTTCCGAGATCAGACGCATTCAGTGTGGTGTGGCCGTAGGCTCTGGGCCTTGTGAGTTTTGTACTTTTAAGCATCTAGTCGGCTAGACCTTACAGTTTTGAAAGGCAATTGTGAAATGGCTCACTTCCTGAACTTGGAGCACAAAAAAGCCTACAGCACCTGGTATTCCCAGGTGGTCTCCCATCCAGGTACTAACGAGGCCCGACACTGCTTAGCTTCCGAGATCAGACGAGATCGGGCGCATTCAGTGTGGTGTGGCCGTAGGCTCTGGGCCTTGTGAGTTTTGTACTTTTAAGCATCTAGTCGGCTAGACCTTGCAGTTTTGAAAGGCAATTGAGAAATGGCTCACTTCCTGAACTTGGAGTACAAAAAAGCCTACAGCACCTGGTATTCCCAGGCGGTCTCCCATCCAGGTACTAACTAGGCCCGACACTGCTTAGCTTCTGAGATCAGACGAGATCAGGCGCATTCAGTGTGGTGTGGCCGTAGGCTCTGGGCCTAGTGAGTTTTGTACTTTTAAGCATCTAGTCGGCTAGACCTTGCAGTTTTAAAAGGCAATTGAGAAAGGGCTCACTTCCTGAACTTGGAGCACAAAAAAGCCTACAGCACCTGGTATTCCCAGGCGGTCTCCCATCCAGGAACTAACTAGGCCTGACACTGCTTAACTTCCGAGATCAGACGAGATCGGGTGCATTCAGTGTGGTGTGGCCGTAGGCTCTAGGAATGCTAAGAATATTACTCTTATGCATTTGCATTTAGTAAGCTAAGCCATGCAGCCACTTGCAACATGATACCACGCTCATCGCTCGATCAGGCTCGATCAGGCGAGATATATAAGACTGGTGGGCCCATTCAGGACTCCTATGTCTGGTAGGATAACTTTAATTCATCCATCCTGTGTCTGTTGCAGGGAGGTGGAGAGAACAATCAACACAATAATGGTTTTCTTTCATGCCTCTTGAAGGACTCAATATTCTCTGTACTGCATTACATGTGAAAGTCGATTTATTACCCATGAACACACTACCTGTCTGCTAATTCTATGTAAAAAGGTAGCTCCAGCCCTCATGATGTTGTCCAACATTTCCGCTATAAAACGGGATACAATTATTTTGGAAACATACCAAATTTGAAAAATAATTGAGAAGTTGCGCAATTACTAATCATGGAGCACAAAAAAGCCTACAGCACCTGGTATTCCCAGGCAGTCTCCCATCCAGGTACTAACTAGGCACGACCCTGCTTAGCTTCCGAGATCGGGCGCATTCAGTGTGGTGTGGCCGTAGGCTCTGGGCCTAGTGAGTTTTGTACTTTTAAGCATCTAGTCGGCTAGACCTTGCAGTTTTGAAAGGCAATTGTGAAATGGCTCACTTCCTGAACTTGGAGCACAAAAAAGCCTACAGCACCTGGTATTCCCAGGCGGTCTCCCATCCAGGTACTAACGAGGCCCGACACTGCTTAGCTTCCGAGATCAGACGCATTCAGTGTGGTGTGGCCGTAGGCTCTGGGCCTTGTGAGTTTTGTACTTTTAAGCATCTAGTCTGCTAGACCTTGCAGTTTTGAATGGCAATTGTGAAATGGCTCACTTCCTGAACTTGGAGCACAAAAAAGCCTACAGCACCTGGTATTCCCAGGTGGTCTCCCATCCAGGTACTAACTAGGCCCGACACTGCTTAGCTTCCGAGATCAGACGAGATCGGGCGCAATCAGTGTGGTGTGGCCGTAGGCTCTGGGCCTAGTGAGTTTTGTACTTTTAAGCATCTAGTCAGCTAGACCTTGCAGTTTTGAAAGGCAATTGAGAAATGGCTCACTTCCTGAACTTGGAGCACAAAAAAGCCTACAGCACCTGGTATTCCCAGGCGGTCTCCCATCCAGGTACTAACGAGGCCCGACACTGCTTAGCTTCCGAGATTGGGCGCATTCAGTGTGGTGTGGCCGTAGGCTCTGGGCCTTGTGAGTTTTGTACTTTTAAGCATCTAGTCGGCTAGACCTTGCAGTTTTAAAAGGCAATTGAGAAAGGGCTCACTTCCTGAACTTGGAGCACAAAAAAGCCTACAGCACCTGGTATTCCCAGGCGGTCTCCCATCCAGGTACTAACTAGGCCTGACACTGCTTAACTTCCGAGATCAGACGAGATCGGGTGCATTCAGTGTGGTGTGGCCATAGGCTCTAGGAATGCTAAGAATATTACTCTTATGCATTTGCATTTAGTAAGCTAAGCCATGCAGCCACTTGCAACATGATACCACGCTCATCGCTCGATCAGGCTCGATCAGGCGAGATATATAAGACTGGTGGGCCCATTCAGGACTCCTATGTCTGGTAGGATAACTTTAATTCATCCATCCTGTGTCTGTTGCAGGGAGGTGGAGAGAACAATCAACACAATAATGGTTTTCTTTCATGCCTCTTGAAGGACTCAATATTCTCTGTACTGCATTACATGTGAAAGTCGATTTATTACCCATGAACACACTACCTGTATGCTAATTCTATGTAAAAAGGTAGCTCCAGCCCTCATGATGTTGTCCAACATTTCCGCTATAAAACGGTATACAATTATTTTGGAAACATACCAAATTTGAAAAATAATTGAGAAGTTGCGCAATTACTAATCATGGAGCACAAAAAAGCCTACAGCACCTGGTATTCCCAGGCAGTCTCCCATCCAGGTACTAACTAGGCCCGACCCTGCTTAGCTTCCGAGATCGGGCGCATTCAGTGTGGTGTGGCCGTAGGCTCTGGGCCTAGTGAGTTTTGTACTTTTAAGCATCTAGTCGGCTAGACCTTGCAGTTTTGAAAGGCAATTGTGAAATGGCTCACTTCCTGAACTTGGAGCACAAAAAAGCCTACAGCACCTGGTATTCCCAGGCAGTCTCCCATCCAGGTACTAACGAGGCCCGACACTGCTTAGCTTCCGAGATCAGACGCATTCAGTGTGGTGTGGCCGTAGGCTCTGGGCCTTGTGAGTTTTGTACTTTTAAGCATCTAGTCGGCTAGACCTTGCAGTTTTGAAAGGCAATTGTGAAATGGCTCACTTCCTGAACTTGGAGCACAAAAAAGCCTACAGCACCTGGTATTCCCAGGTGGTCTCCCATCCAGGTACTAACTAGGCCCGACACTGCTTAGCTTCCGAGATCAGACGAGATCGGGCGCAATCAGTGTGGTGTGGCCGTAGGCTCTGGGCCTAGTGAGTTTTGTACTTTTAAGCATCTAGTCAGCTAGACCTTGCAGTTTTGAAAGGCAATTGAGAAATGGCTCACTTCCTGAACTTGGAGCACAAAAAAGCCTACAGCACCTGGTATTCCCAGGCGGTCTCCGATCCAGGTACTAACGAGGCCCGACACTGCTTAGCTTCCGAGATCAGACGAGATCGGGTGCATTCAGTGTGGTGTGGCCGTAGGCTCTGGGCCTTGTGAGTTTTGTACTTTTAAGCATCTAGTCGGCTAGACCTTGCAGTTTTGAAAGGCAATTGTGAAATGGCTCACTTCCTGAACTTGGAGCACAAAAAAGCCTACAGCACCTGGTATTCCCAGGTGGTTTCCCATCCAGGTACTAACGAGGCCCGACACTGCTTAGCTTCCGAGATCAGACGAGATCGGGCACAATCAGTGTGGTGTGGCCGTAGGCTCTGGGCCTAGTGAGTTTTGTACTTTTAAGCATCTAGTCAGCTAGACCTTGCAGTTTTGAAAGGCAATTGAGAAATGGCTCACTTCCTGAACTTGGAGCACAAAAAAGCCTACAGCACCTGTTATTCCCAGGCGGTCTCCCATCCAGGTACTAACGAGGCCCGACACTGCTTAGCTTCCGAGATCAGACGCATTCAGTGTGGTGTGGCCGTAGGCTCTGGGCCTTGTGAGTTTTGTACTTTTAAGCATCTAGTCGGCTAGACCTTGCAGTTTTGAAAGGCAATTGAGAAATGGCTCACTTCCTGAACTTGGAGTACAAAAAAGCCTACAGCACCTGGTATTCCCAGGCGGTCTCCCATCCAGGTACTAACTAGGCCCGACACTGCTTAGCTTCTGAGATCAGACGAGATCAGGCGCATTCAGTGTGGTGTGGCCGTAGGCTCTGGGCCCAGTGAGTTTTGTACTTTTAAGCATCTAGTGGGCTAGACCTTGCAGTTTTAAAAGGCAATTGAGAAAGGGCTCACTTCCTGAACTTGGAGCACAAAAAAGCCTACAGCACCTGGTATTCCCAGGCGGTCTCCCATCCAGGTACTAACTAGGCCTGACACTGCTTAACTTCCGAGATCAGACGAGATCGGGTGCATTCAGTGTGGTGTGGCCGTAGGCTCTAGGAATGCTAAGAATATTACTCTTATGCATTTGCATTTAGTAAGCTAAGCCATGCAGCCACTTGCAACATGATACCACGCTCATCGCTCGATCAGGCTCGATCAGGCGAGATATATAAGACTGGTGGGCCCATTCAGGACTCCTATGTCTGGTAGGATAACTTTAATTCATCCATCCTGTGTCTGTTGCAGGGAGGTGGAGAGAACAATCAACACAATAATGGTTTTCTTTCATGCCTCTTGAAGGACTCAATATTCTCTGTACTGCATTACATGTGAAAGTCGATTTATTACCCATGAACACACTACCTGTATGCTAATTCTATGTAAAAAGGTAGCTCCAGCCCTCATGATGTTGTCCAACATTTCCGCTATAAAACGGGATACAATTATTTTGGAAACATACCAAATTTGAAAAATAATTGAGAAGTTGCGCAATTACTAATCATGGAGCACAAAAAAGCCTACAGCACCTGGTATTCCCAGGCAGTCTCCCATCCAGGTACTAACTAGGCCCGTCCCTGCTTAGCTTCCGAGATCGGGCGCATTCAGTGTGGTGTGGCCGTAGGCTCTGGGCCTAGTGAGTTTTGTACTTTTAAGCATCTAGTCGGCTAGACCTTGCAGTTTTGAAAGGCAATTGTGAAATGGCTCACTTCCTGAACTTGGAGCACAAAAAAGCCTACAGCACCTGGTATTCCCAGGCGGTCTCCCATCCAGGTACTAACGAGGCCCTACACTGCTTAGCTTCCGAGATCAGGCGCATTCAGTGTGGTGTGGCCGTAGGCTCTGGGCCTTGTGAGTTTTGTACTTTTAAGCATCTAGTCGGCTAGACCTTGCAGTTTTGAAAGGCAATTGTGAAATGGCTCACTTCCTGAACTTGGAGTACAAAAAAGCCTACAGCACCTGGTATTCCCAGGCGGTCTCCCATCCAGGTACTAACTAGGCCCGACACTGCTTAGCTTCTAAGATCAGACGAGATCAGGCGCATTCAGTGTGGTGTGGCCGTAGGCTCTGGGCAAGTGAGTTTTGTACTTTTAAGCATCTAGTCGGCTAGACCTTGCAGTTTTAAAAGGCAATTGAGAAAGGGCTCACTTCCTGAACTTGGAGCACAAAAAAGCCTACAGCACCTGGTATTCCCAGGCGGTCTCCCATCCAGGTACTAACTAGGCCTGACACTGCTTAACTTCCGAGATCAGGTGCATTCAGTGTGGTGTGGCCATAGGCTCTAGGAATGCTAAGAATATTACTCTTATGCATTTGCATTTAGTAAGCTAAGCCATGCAGCCACTTGCAACATGATACCACGCTCATCGCTCGATCAGGCTCGATCAGGCGAGATATATAAGACTGGTGGGCCCATTCAGGACTCCTATGTCTGGTAGGATAACTTTAATTCATCCATCCTGTGTCTGTTGCAGGGAGGTGGCGAGAACAATCAACACAATAATGGTTTTCTTTCATGCCTCTTGAAGGACTCAATATTCTCTGTACTGCATTACATGTGAAAGTCGATTTATTACCCATGAACACACTACCTGTATGCTAATTCTATGTAAAAAGGTAGCTCCAGCCCTCATGATGTTGTCCAACATTTCCGCTATAAAACGGTATACAATTATTTTGGAAACATACCAAATTTGAAAAATAATTGAGAAGTTGCGCAATTACTAATCATGGAGCACAAAAAAGCCTACAGCACCTGGTATTCCCAGGCAGTCTCCCATCCAGGTACTAACTAGGCCCGACCCTGCTTAGCTTCCGAGATCAGGCGCATTCAGTGTGGTGTGGCCGTAGGCTCTGGGCCTAGTGAGTTTTGTACTTTTAAGCATCTAGTCGGCTAGACCTTGCAGTTTTGAAAGGCAATTGTGAAATGGCTCACTTCCTGAACTTGGAGCACAGAAAAGCCTACAGCACCTGGTATTCCCAGGTGGTCTCCCATCCAGGTACTAACGAGGCCCGACACTGCTTAGCTTCCGAGATCAGACGCATTCAGTGTGGTGTGGCCGTAGGCTCTGGGCCTTGTGAGTTTTGTACTTTTAAGCATCTAGTCGGCTAGACCTTACAGTTTTGAAAGGCAATTGTGAAATGGCTCACTTCCTGAACTTGGAGCACAAAAAAGCCTACAGCACCTGGTATTCCCAGGTGGTCTCCCATCCAGGTACTAACGAGGCCCGACACTGCTTAGCTTCCGAGATCAGACGAGATCGGGCGCATTCAGTGTGGTGTGGCCGTAGGCTCTGGGCCTTGTGAGTTTTGTACTTTTAAGCATCTAGTCGGCTAGACCTTGCAGTTTTGAAAGGCAATTGAGAAATGGCTCACTTCCTGAACTTGGAGTACAAAAAAGCCTACAGCACCTGGTATTCCCAGGCGGTCTCCCATCCAGGTACTAACTAGGCCCGACACTGCTTAGCTTCTGAGATCAGACGAGATCAGGCGCATTCAGTGTGGTGTGGCCGTAGGCTCTGGGCCTAGTGAGTTTTGTACTTTTAAGCATCTAGTCGGCTAGACCTTGCAGTTTTAAAAGGCAATTGAGAAAGGGCTCACTTCCTGAACTTGGAGCACAAAAAAGCCTACAGCACCTGGTATTCCCAGGCGGTCTCCCATCCAGGAACTAACTAGGCCTGACACTGCTTAACTTCCGAGATCAGACGAGATCGGGTGCATTCAGTGTGGTGTGGCCGTAGGCTCTAGGAATGCTAAGAATATTACTCTTATGCATTTGCATTTAGTAAGCTAAGCCATGCAGCCACTTGCAACATGATACCACGCTCATCGCTCGATCAGGCTCGATCAGGCGAGATATATAAGACTGGTGGGCCCATTCAGGACTCCTATGTCTGGTAGGATAACTTTAATTCATCCATCCTGTGTCTGTTGCAGGGAGGTGGAGAGAACAATCAACACAATAATGGTTTTCTTTCATGCCTCTTGAAGGACTCAATATTCTCTGTACTGCATTACATGTGAAAGTCGATTTATTACCCATGAACACACTACCTGTCTGCTAATTCTATGTAAAAAGGTAGCTCCAGCCCTCATGATGTTGTCCAACATTTCCGCTATAAAACGGGATACAATTATTTTGGAAACATACCAAATTTGAAAAATAATTGAGAAGTTGCGCAATTACTAATCATGGAGCACAAAAAAGCCTACAGCACCTGGTATTCCCAGGCAGTCTCCCATCCAGGTACTAACTAGGCACGACCCTGCTTAGCTTCCGAGATCGGGCGCATTCAGTGTGGTGTGGCCGTAGGCTCTGGGCCTAGTGAGTTTTGTACTTTTAAGCATCTAGTCGGCTAGACCTTGCAGTTTTGAAAGGCAATTGTGAAATGGCTCACTTCCTGAACTTGGAGCACAAAAAAGCCTACAGCACCTGGTATTCCCAGGCGGTCTCCCATCCAGGTACTAACGAGGCCCGACACTGCTTAGCTTCCGAGATCAGACGCATTCAGTGTGGTGTGGCCGTAGGCTCTGGGCCTTGTGAGTTTTGTACTTTTAAGCATCTAGTCTGCTAGACCTTGCAGTTTTGAATGGCAATTGTGAAATGGCTCACTTCCTGAACTTGGAGCACAAAAAAGCCTACAGCACCTGGTATTCCCAGGTGGTCTCCCATCCAGGTACTAACTAGGCCCGACACTGCTTAGCTTCCGAGATCAGACGAGATCGGGCGCAATCAGTGTGGTGTGGCCGTAGGCTCTGGGCCTAGTGAGTTTTGTACTTTTAAGCATCTAGTCAGCTAGACCTTGCAGTTTTGAAAGGCAATTGAGAAATGGCTCACTTCCTGAACTTGGAGCACAAAAAAGCCTACAGCACCTGGTATTCCCAGGCGGTCTCCCATCCAGGTACTAACGAGGCCCGACACTGCTTAGCTTCCGAGATTGGGCGCATTCAGTGTGGTGTGGCCGTAGGCTCTGGGCCTTGTGAGTTTTGTACTTTTAAGCATCTAGTCGGCTAGACCTTGCAGTTTTAAAAGGCAATTGAGAAAGGGCTCACTTCCTGAACTTGGAGCACAAAAAAGCCTACAGCACCTGGTATTCCCAGGCGGTCTCCCATCCAGGTACTAACTAGGCCTGACACTGCTTAACTTCCGAGATCAGACGAGATCGGGTGCATTCAGTGTGGTGTGGCCATAGGCTCTAGGAATGCTAAGAATATTACTCTTATGCATTTGCATTTAGTAAGCTAAGCCATGCAGCCACTTGCAACATGATACCACGCTCATCGCTCGATCAGGCTCGATCAGGCGAGATATATAAGACTGGTGGGCCCATTCAGGACTCCTATGTCTGGTAGGATAACTTTAATTCATCCATCCTGTGTCTGTTGCAGGGAGGTGGAGAGAACAATCAACACAATAATGGTTTTCTTTCATGCCTCTTGAAGGACTCAATATTCTCTGTACTGCATTACATGTGAAAGTCGATTTATTACCCATGAACACACTACCTGTATGCTAATTCTATGTAAAAAGGTAGCTCCAGCCCTCATGATGTTGTCCAACATTTCCGCTATAAAACGGTATACAATTATTTTGGAAACATACCAAATTTGAAAAATAATTGAGAAGTTGCGCAATTACTAATCATGGAGCACAAAAAAGCCTACAGCACCTGGTATTCCCAGGCAGTCTCCCATCCAGGTACTAACTAGGCCCGACCCTGCTTAGCTTCCGAGATCGGGCGCATTCAGTGTGGTGTGGCCGTAGGCTCTGGGCCTAGTGAGTTTTGTACTTTTAAGCATCTAGTCGGCTAGACCTTGCAGTTTTGAAAGGCAATTGTGAAATGGCTCACTTCCTGAACTTGGAGCACAAAAAAGCCTACAGCACCTGGTATTCCCAGGCAGTCTCCCATCCAGGTACTAACGAGGCCCGACACTGCTTAGCTTCCGAGATCAGACGCATTCAGTGTGGTGTGGCCGTAGGCTCTGGGCCTTGTGAGTTTTGTACTTTTAAGCATCTAGTCGGCTAGACCTTGCAGTTTTGAAAGGCAATTGTGAAATGGCTCACTTCCTGAACTTGGAGCACAAAAAAGCCTACAGCACCTGGTATTCCCAGGTGGTCTCCCATCCAGGTACTAACTAGGCCCGACACTGCTTAGCTTCCGAGATCAGACGAGATCGGGCGCAATCAGTGTGGTGTGGCCGTAGGCTCTGGGCCTAGTGAGTTTTGTACTTTTAAGCATCTAGTCAGCTAGACCTTGCAGTTTTGAAAGGCAATTGAGAAATGGCTCACTTCCTGAACTTGGAGCACAAAAAAGCCTACAGCACCTGGTATTCCCAGGCGGTCTCCCATCCAGGTACTAACGAGGCCCGACACTGCTTAGCTTCCGAGATCAGACGAGATCGGGTGCATTCAGTGTGGTGTGGCCGTAGGCTCTGGGCCTTGTGAGTTTTGTACTTTTAAGCATCTAGTCGGCTAGACCTTGCAGTTTTGAAAGGCAATTGTGAAATGGCTCACTTCCTGAACTTGGAGCACAAAAAAGCCTACAGCACCTGGTATTCCCAGGTGGTTTCCCATCCAGGTACTAACGAGGCCCGACACTGCTTAGCTTCCGAGATCAGACGAGATCGGGCACAATCAGTGTGGTGTGGCCGTAGGCTCTGGGCCTAGTGAGTTTTGTACTTTTAAGCATCTAGTCAGCTAGACCTTGCAGTTTTGAAAGGCAATTGAGAAATGGCTCACTTCCTGAACTTGGAGCACAAAAAAGCCTACAGCACCTGTTATTCCCAGGCGGTCTCCCATCCAGGTACTAACGAGGCCCGACACTGCTTAGCTTCCGAGATCAGACGCATTCAGTGTGGTGTGGCCGTAGGCTCTGGGCCTTGTGAGTTTTGTACTTTTAAGCATCTAGTCGGCTAGACCTTGCAGTTTTGAAAGGCAATTGAGAAATGGCTCACTTCCTGAACTTGGAGTACAAAAAAGCCTACAGCACCTGGTATTCCCAGGCGGTCTCCCATCCAGGTACTAACTAGGCCCGACACTGCTTAGCTTCTGAGATCAGACGAGATCAGGCGCATTCAGTGTGGTGTGGCCGTAGGCTCTGGGCCCAGTGAGTTTTGTACTTTTAAGCATCTAGTGGGCTAGACCTTGCAGTTTTAAAAGGCAATTGAGAAAGGGCTCACTTCCTGAACTTGGAGCACAAAAAAGCCTACAGCACCTGGTATTCCCAGGCGGTCTCCCATCCAGGTACTAACTAGGCCTGACACTGCTTAACTTCCGAGATCAGACGAGATCGGGTGCATTCAGTGTGGTGTGGCCGTAGGCTCTAGGAATGCTAAGAATATTACTCTTATGCATTTGCATTTAGTAAGCTAAGCCATGCAGCCACTTGCAACATGATACCACGCTCATCGCTCGATCAGGCTCGATCAGGCGAGATATATAAGACTGGTGGGCCCATTCAGGACTCCTATGTCTGGTAGGATAACTTTAATTCATCCATCCTGTGTCTGTTGCAGGGAGGTGGAGAGAACAATCAACACAATAATGGGTTTCTTTCATGCCTCTTGAAGGACTCAATATTCTCTGTACTGCATTACATGTGAAAGTCGATTTATTACCCATGAACACACTACCTGTCTGCTAATTCTATGTAAAAAGGTAGCTCCAGCCCTCATGATGTTGTCCAACATTTCCGCTATAAAACGGGATACAATTATTTTGGAAACATACCAAATTTGAAAAATAATTGAGAAGTTGCGCAATTACTAATCATGGAGCACAAAAAAGCCTACAGCACCTGGTATTCCCAGGCAGTCTCCCATCCAGGTACTAACTAGGCACGACCCTGCTTAGCTTCCGAGATCGGGCGCATTCAGTGTGGTGTGGCCGTAGGCTCTGGGCCTAGTGAGTTTTGTACTTTTAAGCATCTAGTCGGCTAGACCTTGCAGTTTTGAAAGGCAATTGTGAAATGGCTCACTTCCTGAACTTGGAGCACAAAAAAGCCTACAGCACCTGGTATTCCCAGGCGGTCTCCCATCCAGGTACTAACGAGGCCCGACACTGCTTAGCTTCCGAGATCAGACGCATTCAGTGTGGTGTGGCCGTAGGCTCTGGGCCTTGTGAGTTTTGTACTTTTAAGCATCTAGTCGGCTAGACCTTGCAGTTTTGAATGGCAATTGTGAAATGGCTCACTTCCTGAACTTGGAGCACAAAAAAGCCTACAGCACCTGGTATTCCCAGGTGGTCTCCCATCCAGGTACTAACTAGGCCCGACACTGCTTAGCTTCCGAGATCAGACGAGATCGGGCGCAATCAGTGTGGTGTGGCCGTAGGCTCTGGGCCTAGTGAGTTTTGTACTTTTAAGCATCTAGTCAGCTAGACCTTGCAGTTTTGAAAGGCAATTGAGAAATGGCTCACTTCCTGAACTTGGAGCACAAAAAAGCCTACAGCACCTGGTATTCCCAGGCGGTCTCCCATCCAGGTACTAACGAGGCCCGACACTGCTTAGCTTCCGAGATTGGGCGCATTCAGTGTGGTGTGGCCGTAGGCTCTGGGCCTTGTGAGTTTTGTACTTTTAAGCATCTAGTCGGCTAGACCTTGCAGTTTTAAAAGGCAATTGAGAAAGGGCTCACTTCCTGAACTTGGAGCACAAAAAAGCCTACAGCACCTGGTATTCCCAGGCGGTCTCCCATCCAGGTACTAACTAGGCCTGACACTGCTTAACTTCCGAGATCAGACGAGATCGGGTGCATTCAGTGTGGTGTGGCCATAGGCTCTAGGAATGCTAAGAATATTACTCTTATGCATTTGCATTTAGTAAGCTAAGCCATGCAGCCACTTGCAACATGATACCACGCTCATCGCTCGATCAGGCTCGATCAGGCGAGATATATAAGACTGGTGGGCCCATTCAGGACTCCTATGTCTGGTAGGATAACTTTAATTCATCCATCCTGTGTCTGTTGCAGGGAGGTGGAGAGAACAATCAACACAATAATGGTTTTCTTTCATGCCTCTTGAAGGACTCAATATTCTCTGTACTGCATTACATGTGAAAGTCGATTTATTACCCATGAACACACTACCTGTATGCTAATTCTATGTAAAAAGGTAGCTCCAGCCCTCATGATGTTGTCCAACATTTCCGCTATAAAACGGTATACAATTATTTTGGAAACATACCAAATTTGAAAAATAATTGAGAAGTTGCGCAATTACTAATCATGGAGCACAAAAAAGCCTACAGCACCTGGTATTCCCAGGCAGTCTCCCATCCAGGTACTAACTAGGCCCGACCCTGCTTAGCTTCCGAGATCGGGCGCATTCAGTGTGGTGTGGCCGTAGGCTCTGGGCCTAGTGAGTTTTGTACTTTTAAGCATCTAGTCGGCTAGACCTTGCAGTTTTGAAAGGCAATTGTGAAATGGCTCACTTCCTGAACTTGGAGCACAAAAAAGCCTACAGCACCTGGTATTCCCAGGCAGTCTCCCATCCAGGTACTAACGAGGCCCGACACTGCTTAGCTTCCGAGATCAGACGCATTCAGTGTGGTGTGGCCGTAGGCTCTGGGCCTTGTGAGTTTTGTACTTTTAAGCATCTAGTCGGCTAGACCTTGCAGTTTTGAAAGGCAATTGTGAAATGGCTCACTTCCTGAACTTGGAGCACAAAAAAGCCTACAGCACCTGGTATTCCCAGGTGGTCTCCCATCCAGGTACTAACTAGGCCCGACACTGCTTAGCTTCCGAGATCAGACGAGATCGGGCGCAATCAGTGTGGTGTGGCCATAGGCTCTGGGCCTAGTGAGTTTTGTACTTTTAAGCATCTAGTCAGCTAGACCTTGCAGTTTTGAAAGGCAATTGAGAAATTGCTCACTTCCTGAACTTGGAGCACAAAAAAGCCTACAGCACCTGGTATTCCCAGGCGGTCTCCCATCCAGGTACTAACGAGGCCCGACACTGCTTAGCTTCCGAGATCAGACGAGATCGGGTGCATTCAGTGTGGTGTGGCCGTAGGCTCTGGGCCTTGTGAGTTTTGTACTTTTAAGCATCTAGTCGGCTAGACCTTGCAGTTTTGAAAGGCAATTGTGAAATGGCTCACTTCCTGAACTTGGAGCACAAAAAAGCCTACAGCACCTGGTATTCCCAGGTGGTTTCCCATCCAGGTACTAACTAGGCCCGACACTGCTTAGCTTCCGAGATCAGACGAGATCGGGCACAATCAGTGTGGTGTGGCCGTAGGCTCTGGGCCTAGTGAGTTTTGTACTTTTAAGCATCTAGTCAGCTAGACCTTGCAGTTTTGAAAGGCAATTGAGAAATGGCTCACTTCCTGAACTTGGAGCACAAAAAAGCCTACAGCACCTGTTATTCCCAGGCGGTCTCCCATCCAGGTACTAACGAGGCCCGACACTGCTTAGCTTCCGAGATCAGACGCATTCAGTGTGGTGTGGCCGTAGGCTCTGGGCCTTGTGAGTTTTGTACTTTTAAGCATCTAGTCGGCTAGACCTTGCAGTTTTGAAAGGCAATTGAGAAATGGCTCACTTCCTGAACTTGGAGTACAAAAAAGCCTACAGCACCTGGTATTCCCAGGCGGTCTCCCATCCAGGTACTAACTAGGCCCGACACTGCTTAGCTTCTGAGATCAGACGAGATCAGGCGCATTCAGTGTGGTGTGGCCGTAGGCTCTGGGCCCAGTGAGTTTTGTACTTTTAAGCATCTAGTGGGCTAGACCTTGCAGTTTTAAAAGGCAATTGAGAAAGGGCTCACTTCCTGAACTTGGAGCACAAAAAAGCCTACAGCACCTGGTATTCCCAGGCGGTCTCCCATCCAGGTACTAACTAGGCCTGACACTGCTTAACTTCCGAGATCAGACGAGATCGGGTGCATTCAGTGTGGTGTGGCCGTAGGCTCTAGGAATGCTAAGAATATTACTCTTATGCATTTGCATTTAGTAAGCTAAGCCATGCAGCCACTTGCAACATGATACCACGCTCATCGCTCGATCAGGCTCGATCAGGCGAGATATATAAGACTGGTGGGCCCATTCAGGACTCCTATGTCTGGTAGGATAACTTTAATTCATCCATCCTGTGTCTGTTGCAGGGAGGTGGAGAGAACAATCAACACAATAATGGGTTTCTTTCATGCCTCTTGAAGGACTCAATATTCTCTGTACTGCATTACATGTGAAAGTCGATTTATTACCCATGAACACACTACCTGTATGCTAATTCTATGTAAAAAGGTAGCTCCAGCCCTCATGATGTTGTCCAACATTTCCGCTATAAAACGGGATACAATTATTTTGGAAACATACCAAATTTGAAAAATAATTGAGAAGTTGCGCAATTACTAATCATGGAGCACAAAAAAGCCTACAGCACCTGGTATTCCCAGGCAGTCTCCCATCCAGGTACTAACTAGGCCCGACCCTGCTTAGCTTCCTGGGCGCATTCAGTGTGGTGTGGCCGTAGGCTCTGGGCCTAGTGAGTTTTGTACTTTTAAGCATCTAGTCGGCTAGACCTTGCAGTTTTGAAAGGCAATTGTGAAATGGCTCACTTCCTGAACTTGGAGCACAAAAAAGCCTACAGCACCTGGTATTCCCAGGCGGTCTCCCATCCAGGTACTAACGAGGCCCGACACTGCTTAGCTTCCGAGATCAGACGAGATCGGGCGCATTCAGTGTGGTGTGGCCGTAGGCTCTGGGCCTTGTGAGTTTTGTACTTTTAAGCATCTAGTCGGCTAGACCTTGCAGTTTTGAAAGGCAATTGAGAAATGGCTCACTTCCTGAACTTGGAGTACAAAAAAGCCTACAGCACCTGGTATTCCCAGGCGGTCTCCCATCCAGGTACTAACTAGGCCCGACACTGCTTAGCTTCTGAGATCAAACGAGATCAGGCGCATTCAGTGTGGTGTGGCCGTAGGCTCTGGGCCTAGTGAGTTTTGTACTTTTAAGCATCTAGTCGGCTAGACCTTGCAGTTTTGAAAGGCAATTGAGAAAGGGCTCACTTCCTGAACTTGGAGCACAAAAAAGCCTACAGCACCTGGTATTCCCAGGCGGTCTCCCATCCAGGTACTAACTAGGCCTAACACTGCTTAACTTCCGAGATCAGACGAGATCGGGTGCATTCAGTGTGGTGTGGCCGTAGGCTCTAGGAATGCTAAGAATATTACTCTTATGCATTTGCATTTAGTAAGCTAAGCCATGCAGCCACTTGCAACATGATACCACGCTCATCGCTCGATCAGGCTCGATCAGGCGAGATATATAAGACTGGTGGGCCCATTCAGGACTCCTATGTCTGGTAGGATAACTTTAATTCATCCATCCTGTGTCTGTTGCAGGGAGGTGGCGAGAACAATCAACACAATAATGGTTTTCTTTCATGCCTCTTGAAGGACTCAATATTCTCTGTACTGCATTACATGTGAAAGTCGATTTATTACCCATGAACACACTACCTGTATGCTAATTCTATGTAAAAAGGTAGCTCCAGCCCTCATGATGTTGTCCAACATTTCCGCTATAAAACGGTATACAATTATTTTGGAAACATACCAAATTTGAAAAATAATTGAGAAGTTGCGCAATTACTAATCATGGAGCACAAAAAAGCCTACAGCACCTGGTATTCCCAGGCAGTCTCCCATCCAGGTACTAACTAGGCCCGACCCTGCTTAGCTTCCGAGATCAGGCGCATTCAGTGTGGTGTGGCCGTAGGCTCTGGGCCTAGTGAGTTTTGTACTTTTAAGCATCTAGTCGGCTAGACCTTGCAGTTTTGAAAGGCAATTGTGAAATGGCTCACTTCCTGAACTTGGAGCACAGAAAAGCCTACAGCACCTGGTATTCCCAGGTGGTCTCCCATCCAGGTACTAACGAGGCCCAACACTGCTTAGCTTCCGAGATCAGACGCATTCAGTGTGGTGTGGCCGTAGGCTCTGGGCCTTGTGAGTTTTGTACTTTTAAGCATCTAGTCGGCTAGACCTTACAGTTTTGAAAGGCAATTGTGAAATGGCTCACTTCCTGAACTTGGAGCACAAAAAAGCCTACAGCACCTGGTATTCCCAGGTGGTCTCCCATCCAGGTACTAACGAGGCCCGACACTGCTTAGCTTCCGAGATCAGACGAGATCGGGCGCATTCAGTGTGGTGTGGCCGTAGGCTCTGGGCCTTGTGAGTTTTGTACTTTTAAGCATCTAGTCGGCTAGACCTTGCAGTTTTGAAAGGCAATTGAGAAATGGCTCACTTCCTGAACTTGGAGTACAAAAAAGCCTACAGCACCTGGTATTCCCAGGCGGTCTCCCATCCAGGTACTAACTAGGCCCGACACTGCTTAGCTTCTGAGATCAGACGAGATCAGGCGCATTCAGTGTGGTGTGGCCGTAGGCTCTGGGCCTAGTGAGTTTTGTACTTTTAAGCATCTAGTCGGCTAGACCTTGCAGTTTTAAAAGGCAATTGAGAAAGGGCTCACTTCCTGAACTTGGAGCACAAAAAAGCCTACAGCACCTGGTATTCCCAGGCGGTCTCCCATCCAGGAACTAACTAGGCCTGACACTGCTTAACTTCCGAGATCAGACGAGATCGGGTGCATTCAGTGTGGTGTGGCCGTAGGCTCTAGGAATGCTAAGAATATTACTCTTATGCATTTGCATTTAGTAAGCTAAGCCATGCAGCCACTTGCAACATGATACCACGCTCATCGCTCGATCAGGCTCGATCAGGCGAGATATATAAGACTGGTGGGCCCATTCAGGACTCCTATGTCTGGTAGGATAACTTTAATTCATCCATCCTGTGTCTGTTGCAGGGAGGTGGAGAGAACAATCAACACAATAATGGTTTTCTTTCATGCCTCTTGAAGGACTCAATATTCTCTGTACTGCATTACATGTGAAAGTCGATTTATTACCCATGAACACACTACCTGTCTGCTAATTCTATGTAAAAAGGTAGCTCCAGCCCTCATGATGTTGTCCAACATTTCCGCTATAAAACGGGATACAATTATTTTGGAAACATACCAAATTTGAAAAATAATTGAGAAGTTGCGCAATTACTAATCATGGAGCACAAAAAAGCCTACAGCACCTGGTATTCCCAGGCAGTCTCCCATCCAGGTACTAACTAGGCACGACCCTGCTTAGCTTCCGAGATCGGGCGCATTCAGTGTGGTGTGGCCGTAGGCTCTGGGCCTAGTGAGTTTTGTACTTTTAAGCATCTAGTCGGCTAGACCTTGCAGTTTTGAAAGGCAATTGTGAAATGGCTCACTTCCTGAACTTGGAGCACAAAAAAGCCTACAGCACCTGGTATTCCCAGGCGGTCTCCCATCCAGGTACTAACGAGGCCCGACACTGCTTAGCTTCCGAGATCAGACGCATTCAGTGTGGTGTGGCCGTAGGCTCTGGGCCTTGTGAGTTTTGTACTTTTAAGCATCTAGTCGGCTAGACCTTGCAGTTTTGAATGGCAATTGTGAAATGGCTCACTTCCTGAACTTGGAGCACAAAAAAGCCTACAGCACCTGGTATTCCCAGGTGGTCTCCCATCCAGGTACTAACTAGGCCCGACACTGTTTAGCTTCCGAGATCAGACGAGATCGGGCGCAATCAGTGTGGTGTGGCCGTAGGCTCTGGGCCTAGTGAGTTTTGTACTTTTAAGCATCTAGTCAGCTAGACCTTGCAGTTTTGAAAGGCAATTGAGAAATGGCTCACTTCCTGAACTTGGAGCACAAAAAAGCCTACAGCACCTGGTATTCCCAGGCGGTCTCCCATCCAGGTACTAACGAGGCCCGACACTGCTTAGCTTCCGAGATTGGGCGCATTCAGTGTGGTGTGGCCGTAGGCTCTGGGCCTTGTGAGTTTTGTACTTTTAAGCATCTAGTCGGCTAGACCTTGCAGTTTTAAAAGGCAATTGAGAAAGGGCTCACTTCCTGAACTTGGAGCACAAAAAAGCCTACAGCACCTGGTATTCCCAGGCGGTCTCCCATCCAGGTACTAACTAGGCCTGACACTGCTTAACTTCCGAGATCAGACGAGATCGGGTGCATTCAGTGTGGTGTGGCCATAGGCTCTAGGAATGCTAAGAATATTACTCTTATGCATTTGCATTTAGTAAGCTAAGCCATGCAGCCACTTGCAACATGATACCACGCTCATCGCTCGATCAGGCTCGATCAGGCGAGATATATAAGACTGGTGGGCCCATTCAGGACTCCTATGTCTGGTAGGATAACTTTAATTCATCCATCCTGTGTCTGTTGCAGGGAGGTGGAGAGAACAATCAACACAATAATGGTTTTCTTTCATGCCTCTTGAAGGACTCAATATTCTCTGTACTGCATTACATGTGAAAGTCGATTTATTACCCATGAACACACTACCTGTATGCTAATTCTATGTAAAAAGGTAGCTCCAGCCCTCATGATGTTGTCCAACATTTCCGCTATAAAACGGTATACAATTATTTTGGAAACATACCAAATTTGAAAAATAATTGAGAAGTTGCGCAATTACTAATCATGGAGCACAAAAAAGCCTACAGCACCTGGTATTCCCAGGCAGTCTCCCATCCAGGTACTAACTAGGCCCGACCCTGCTTAGCTTCCGAGATCGGGCGCATTCAGTGTGGTGTGGCCGTAGGCTCTGGGCCTAGTGAGTTTTGTACTTTTAAGCATCTAGTCGGCTAGACCTTGCAGTTTTGAAAGGCAATTGTGAAATGGCTCACTTCCTGAACTTGGAGCACAAAAAAGCCTACAGCACCTGGTATTCCCAGGCAGTCTCCCATCCAGGTACTAACGAGGCCCGACACTGCTTAGCTTCTGAGATCAGACGCATTCAGTGTGGTGTGGCCGTAGGCTCTGGGCCTTGTGAGTTTTGTACTTTTAAGCATCTAGTCGGCTAGACCTTGCAGTTTTGAAAGGCAATTGTGAAATGGCTCACTTCCTGAACTTGGAGCACAAAAAAGCCTACAGCACCTGGTATTCCCAGGTGGTCTCCCATCCAGGTACTAACTAGGCCCGACACTGCTTAGATTCCGAGATCAGACGAGATCGGGCGCAATCAGTGTGGTGTGGCCGTAGGCTCTGGGGCTAGTGAGTTTTGTACTTTTAAGCATCTAGTCAGCTAGACCTTGCAGTTTTGAAAGGCAATTGAGAAATGGCTCACTTCCTGAACTTGGAGCACAAAAAAGCCTACAGCACCTGGTATTCCCAGGCGGTCTCCCATCCAGGTACTAACGAGGCCCGACACTGCTTAGCTTCCGAGATCAGAGAAGATCGGGTGCATTCAGTGTGGTGTGGCCGTAGGCTCTGGGCCTTGTGAGTTTTGTACTTTTAAGCATCTAGTCGGCTAGACCTTGCAGTTTTGAAAGGCAATTGTGAAATGGCTCACTTCCTGAACTTGGAGCACAAAAAAGCCTACAGCACCTGGTATTCCCAGGTGGTTTCCCATCCAGGTACTAACTAGGCCCGACACTGCTTAGCTTCCGAGATCAGACGAGATCGGGCACAATCAGTGTGGTGTGGCCGTAGGCTCTGGGCCTAGTGAGTTTTGTACTTTTAAGCATCTAGTCAGCTAGACCTTGCAGTTTTGAAAGGCAATTGAGAAATGGCTCACTTCCTGAACTTGGAGCACAAAAAAGCCTACAGCACCTGTTATTCCCAGGCGGTCTCCCATCCAGGTACTAACGAGGCCCGACACTGCTTAGCTTCCGAGATCAGACGCATTCAGTGTGGTGTGGCCGTAGGCTCTGGGCCTTGTGAGTTTTGTACTTTTAAGCATCTAGTCGGCTAGACCTTGCAGTTTTGAAAGGCAATTGAGAAATGGCTCACTTCCTGAACTTGGAGTACAAAAAAGCCTACAGCACCTGGTATTCCCAGGCGGTCTCCCATCCAGGTACTAACTAGGCCCGACACTGCTTAGCTTCTGAGATCAGACGAGATCAGGCGCATTCAGTGTGGTGTGGCCGTAGGCTCTGGGCCCAGTGAGTTTTGTACTTTTAAGCATCTAGTCGGCTAGACCTTGCAGTTTTAAAAGGCAATTGAGAAAGGGCTCACTTCCTGAACTTGGAGCACAAAAAAGCCTACAGCACCTGGTATTCCCAGGCGGTCTCCCATCCAGGTACTAACTAGGCCTGACACTGCTTAACTTCCGAGATCAGACGAGATCGGGTGCATTCAGTGTGGTGTGGCCGTAGGCTCTAGGAATGCTAAGAATATTACTCTTATGCATTTGCATTTAGTAAGCTAAGCCATGCAGCCACTTGCAACATGATACCACGCTCATCGCTCGATCAGGCTCGATCAGGCGAGATATATAAGACTGGTGGGCCCATTCAGGACTCCTATGTCTGGTAGGATAACTTTAATTCATCCATCCTGTGTCTGTTGCAGGGAGGTGGAGAGAACAATCAACACAATAATGGGTTTCTTTCATGCCTCTTGAAGGACTCAATATTCTCTGTACTGCATTACATGTGAAAGTCGATTTATTACCCATGAACACACTACCTGTATGCTAATTCTATGTAAAAAGGTAGCTCCAGCCCTCATGATGTTGTCCAACATTTCCGCTATAAAACGGGATACAATTATTTTGGAAACATACCAAATTTGAAAAATAATTGAGAAGTTGCGCAATTACTAATCATGGAGCACAAAAAAGCCTACAGCACCTGGTATTCCCAGGCAGTCTCCCATCCAGGTACTAACTAGGCCCGACCCTGCTTAGCTTCCTGGGCGCATTCAGTGTGGTGTGGCCGTAGGCTCTGGGCCTAGTGAGTTTTGTACTTTTAAGCATCTAGTCGGCTAGACCTTGCAGTTTTGAAAGGCAATTGTGAAATGGCTCACTTCCTGAACTTGGAGCACAAAAAAGCCTACAGCACCTGGTATTCCCAGGCGGTCTCCCATCCAGGTACTAACGAGGCCCGACACTGCTTAGCTTCCGAGATCAGACGAGATCGGGCGCATTCAGTGTGGTGTGGCCGTAGGCTCTGGGCCTTGTGAGTTTTGTACTTTTAAGCATCTAGTCGGCTAGACCTTGCAGTTTTGAAAGGCAATTGAGAAATGGCTCACTTCCTGAACTTGGAGTACAAAAAAGCCTACAGCACCTGGTATTCCCAGGCGGTCTCCCATCCAGGTACTAACTAGGCCCGACACTGCTTAGCTTCTGAGATCAAACGAGATCAGGCGCATTCAGTGTGGTGTGGCCGTAGGCTCTGGGCCTAGTGAGTTTTGTACTTTTAAGCATCTAGTCGGCTAGACCTTGCAGTTTTGAAAGGCAATTGAGAAAGGGCTCACTTCCTGAACTTGGAGCACAAAAAAGCCTACAGCACCTGGTATTCCCAGGCGGTCTCCCATCCAGGTACTAACTAGGCCTAACACTGCTTAACTTCCGAGATCAGACGAGATCGGGTGCATTCAGTGTGGTGTGGCCGTAGGCTCTAGGAATGCTAAGAATATTACTCTTATGCATTTGCATTTAGTAAGCTAAGCCATGCAGCCACTTGCAACATGATACCACGCTCATCGCTCGATCAGGCTCGATCAGGCGAGATATATAAGACTGGTGGGCCCATTCAGGACTCCTATGTCTGGTAGGATAACTTTAATTCATCCATCCTGTGTCTGTTGCAGGGAGGTGGAGAGAACAATCAACACAATAATGGTTTTCTTTCATGCCTCTTGAAGGACTCAATATTCTCTGTACTGCATTACATGTGAAAGTCGATTTATTACCCATGAACACACTACCTGTATGCTAATTTTATGTAAAAAGGTAGCTCCAGCCCTCATGATGTTGTCCAACATTTCCGCTATAAAACGGGATACAATTATTTTGGAAACATACCAAATTTGAAAAATAATTGAGAAGTTGCGCAATTACTAATCATGGAGCACAAAAAAGCCTACAGCACCTGGTATTCCCAGGCAGTGTCCCATCCAGGTACTAACTAGGCCCAACCCTGCTTAGCTTCCGAGATCGGGCGCATTCAGTGTGGTGTGGCCGTAGGCTCTGGGCCTAGTGAGTTTTGTACTTTTAAGCATCTAGTCGGCTAGACCTTGCAGTTTTGAAAGGCAATTGTGAAATGGCTCACTTCCTGAACTTGGAGCACAAAAAAGCCTACAGCACCTGGTATTCCCAGGCGGTCTCCCATCCAGGTACTAACGAGGCCCGACACTGCTTAGCTTCCGAGATCAGACGAGATCGGGTGCATTCAGTGTGGTGTGGCCGTAGGCTCTGGGCCTTGTGAGTTTTGTACTTTTAAGCATCTAGTCGGCTAGACCTTGCAGTTTTGAAAGGCAATTGAGTAATGGCTCACTTCCTGAACTTGGAGTACAAAAAAGCCTACAGCACCTGGTATTCCCAGGCGGTCTCCCATCCAGGTACTAACTAGGCCCGACACTGCTTAGCTTCTGAGATCAGACGAGATCAGGCGCATTCAGTGTGGTGTGGCCGTAGGCTCTGGGCCTAGTGAGTTTTGTACTTTTAAGCATCTAGTCGGCTAGACCTTGCAGTTTTAAAAGGCAATTGAGAAAGGGCTCACTTCCTGAACTTGGAGCACAAAAAAAGCCTACAGCACCTGGTATTCCCAGGCGGTCTCCCATCCAGGTACTAACTAGGCCTGACACTGCTTAACTTCCAAGATCAGACGAGATCGGGTGCATTCAGTGTGGTGTGGCCGTAGGCTCTAGGAATGCTAAGAATATTACTCTTATGCATTTGCATTTAGTAAGCTAAGCCATGCAGCCACTTGCAACATGATACCACGCTCATCGCTCGATCAGGCTCGATCAGGCGAGATATATAAGACTGGTGGGCCCATTCAGGACTCCTATGTCTGGTAGGATAACTTTAATTCATCCATCCTGTGTCTGTTGCAGGGAGGTGGAGAGAACAATCAACACAATAATGGGTTTCTTTCATGCCTCTTGAAGGACTCAATATTCTCTGTACTGCATTACATGTGAAAGTCGATTTATTACCCATGAACACACTACCTGTATGCTAATTCTATGTAAAAAGGTAGCTCCAGCCCTCATGATGTTGTCCAACATTTCCGCTATAAAACGGGATACAATTATTTTGGAAACATACCAAATTTGAAAAATAATTGAGAAGTTGCGCAATTACTAATCATGGAGCACAAAAAAGCCTACAGCACCTGGTATTCCCAGGCAGTCTCCCATCCAGGTACTAACTAGGCCCGACCCTGCTTAGCTTCCGAGATAGGGCGCATTCAGTGTGGTGTGGCCGTAGGCTCTGGGCCTAGTGAGTTTTGTACTTTTAAGCATCTAGTCGGCTAGACCTTGCAGTTTTGAAAGGCAATTGTGAAATGGCTCACTTCCTGAACTTGGAGCACAAAAAAGCCTACAGCACCTGGTATTCCCAGGCGGTCTCCCATCCAGGTACTAACGAGGCCCGACACTGCTTAGCTTCCGAGATCAGACGAGATCGGGCGCATTCAGTGTGGTGTGGCCGTAGGTTCTGGGCCTTGTGAGTTTTGTACTTTTAAGCATCTAGTCGGCTAGACCTTGCAGTTTTGAAAGGCAATTGAGAAATGGCTCACTTCCTGAACTTGGAGTACAAAAAAGCCTACAGCACCTGGTATTCCCAGGCGGTCTCCCATCCAGGTACTAACTAGGCCCGACACTGCTTAGCTTCTGAGGTCAGACGAGATCAGGCGCATTCAGTGTGGTGTGGCCGTAGGTTCTGGGCCTTGTGAGTTTTGTACTTTTAAGCATCTAGTCGGCTAGACCTTGCAGTTTTGAAAGGCAATTGAGAAAGGGCTCACTTCCTGAACTTGGAGCACAAAAAAGCCTACAGCACCTGGTATTCCCAGGCGGTCTCCCATCCAGGTACTAACTAGGCCTAACACTGCTTAACTTCCAAGATCAGTCGAGATCGGGTGCATTCAGTGTGGTGTGGCCGTAGGCTCTAGGAATGCTAAGAATATTACTCTTATGCATTTGCATTTAGTAAGCTAAGCCATGCAGCCACTTGCAACATGATACCACGCTCATCGCTCGATCAGGCTCGATCAGGCGAGATATATAAGACTGGTGGGCCCATTCAGGACTCCTATGTCTGGTAGGATAACTTTAATTCATCCATCCTGTGTCTGTTGCAGGGAGGTGGAGAGAACAATCAACACAATAATGGGTTTCTTTCATGCCTCTTGAAGGACTCAATATTCTCTGTACTGCATTACATGTGAAAGTCGATTTATTACCCATGAACACACTACCTGTATGCTAATTCTATGTAAAAAGGTAGCTCCAGCCCTCATGATGTTGTCCAACATTTCCGCTATAAAACGGGATACAATTATTTTGGAAACATACCAAATTTGAAAAATAATTGAGAAGTTGCGCAATTACTAATCATGGAGCACAAAAAAGCCTACAGCACCTGGTATTCCCAGGCAGTCTCCCATCCAGGTACTAACTAGGCCCGACCCTGCTTAGCTTCCGAGATAGGGCGCATTCAGTGTGGTGTGGCCGTAGGCTCTGGGCCTAGTGAGTTTTGTACTTTTAAGCATCTAGTCGGCTAGACCTTGCAGTTTTGAAAGGCAATTGTGAAATGGCTCACTTCCTGAACTTGGAGCACAAAAAAGCCTACAGCACCTGGTATTCCCAGGCGGTCTCCCATCCAGGTACTAACGAGGCCCGACACTGCTTAGCTTCCGAGATCAGACGAGATCGGGCGCATTCAGTGTGGTGTGGCCGTAGGTTCTGGGCCTTGTGAGTTTTGTACTTTTAAGCATCTAGTCGGCTAGACCTTGCAGTTTTGAAAGGCAATTGAGAAATGGCTCACTTCCTGAACTTGGAGTACAAAAAAGCCTACAGCACCTGGTATTCCCAGGCGGTCTCCCATCCAGGTACTAACTAGGCCCGACACTGCTTAGCTTCTGAGGTCAGACGAGATCAGGCGCATTCAGTGTGGTGTGGCCATTGGCTCTGGGCCTAGTGAGTTTTGTACTTTTAAGCATCTAGTCGGCTAGACCTTGCAGTTTTGAAAGGCAATTGAGAAAGGGCTCACTTCCTGAACTTGGAGCACAAAAAAGCCTACAGCACCTGGTATTCCCAGGCGGTCTCCCATCCAGGTACTAACTAGGCCTAACACTGCTTAACTTCCAAGATCAGTCGAGATCGGGTGCATTCAGTGTGGTGTGGCCGTAGGCTCTAGGAATGCTAAGAATATTACTCTTATGCATTTGCATTTAGTAAGCTAAGCCATGCAGCCACTTGCAACATGATACCACGCTCATCGCTCGATCAGGCTCGATCAGGCGAGATATATAAGACTGGTGGGCCCATTCAGGACTCCTATGTCTGGTAGGATAACTTTAATTCATCCATCCTGTGTCTGTTGCAGGGAGGTGGAGAGAACAATCAACACAATAATGGGTTTCTTTCATGCCTCTTGAAGGACTCAATATTCTCTGTACTGCATTACATGTGAAAGTCGATTTATTACCCATGAACACACTACCTGTATGCTAATTCTATGTAAAAAGGTAGCTCCAGCCCTCATGATGTTGTCCAACATTTCCGCTATAAAACGGGATACAATTATTTTGGAAACATACCAAATTTGAAAAATAATTGAGAAGTTGCGCAATTACTAATCATGGAGCACAAAAAAGCCTACAGCACCTGGTATTCCCAGGCAGTCTTCCATCCAGGTACTAACTTGGTCCGACCCTGCTTAGCTTCCGAGATCGGGCGCATTCAGTGTGGTGTGGCCGTAGGCTCTGGGCCTAGTGAGTTTTGTACTTTTAAGCATCTAGTCGGCTAGACCTTGCAGTTTTGAGAGGCAATTGTGAAATGGCTCACTTCCTGAACTTGGAGTACAAAAAAGCCTACAGCACCTGGTATTCCCAGGTGGTCTCCCATCCAGGTACTAACTAGGCCCGACACTGCTTAGCTTCCGAGATCAGACGAGATCGGGCGCATTCAGTGTGGTGTGGCCGTAGGCTCTGGGCCTTGTGAGTTTTGTACTTTTAAGCATCTAGTCGGCTAGACCTTGCAGTTTTGAAAGGCAATTGAGAAATGGCTCACTTCCTGAACTTGGAGTACAAAAAAGCCTACAGCACCTGGTATTCCCAGGCGGTCTCCCATCCAGGTACTAACTAGGCCCGACACTGCTTAGCTTCTGAGATCAGACGAGATCAGGCGCATTCAGTGTGGTGTGGCCATAGGCTCTGGGCCTAGTGAGTTTTGTACTTTTAAGCATCTAGTCGGCTAGACCTTGCAGTTTTGAAAGGCAATTGAGAAAGGGCTCACTTCCTGAACTTGGAGCACAAAAAAGCCTACAGCACCTGGTATTCCCAGGCGGTCTCCCATCCAGGTACTAACTAGGCCTAACACTGCTTAACTTCCGAGATCAGACAAGATCGGGTGCATTCAGTGTGGTGTGGCCGTAGGTTCTAGGAATGCTAAGAATATTACTCTTATGCATTTGCATTTAGTAAGCTAAGCCATGCAGCCACTTGCAACATGATACCACGCTCATCGCTCGATCAGGCGAGATATATAAGACTGGTGGGCCCATTCAGGACTCCTATGTCTGGTAGGATAACTTTAATTCATCCATCCTGTGTCTGTTGCAGGGAGGTGGAGAGAACAATCAACACAATAATGGTTTTCTTTCATGCCTCTTGAAGGACTCAATATTCTCTGTACTGCATTACATGTGAAAGTCGATTTATTACCCCTGAACACACTACCTGTATGCTAATTCTATGTAAAAAGGTAGCTCCAGCCCTCATGATGTTGTCCAACATTTCCGCTATAAAACGGGATACAATTATTTTGGAAACATACCAAATTTGAAAAATAATTGAGAAGTTGCGCAATTACTAATCATGGAGCACAAAAAAGCCTACAGCACCTGGTATTCCCAGGCAGTCTCCCATCCAGGTACTAACTAGGCCCGACCCTGCTTAGCTTCCGAGATCGGGCGCATTCAGTGTGGTGTGGCCGTAGGCTCTGGGCCTAGTGAGTTTTGTACTTTTAAGCATCTAGTCGGCTAGACCTTGCAGTTTTGAAAGGCAATTGTGAAATGGCTCACTTCCTGAACTTGGAGCACAAAAAAGCCTACAGCACCTGGTATTCCCAGGCGGTCTCCCATCCAGGTACTAACGAGGCCCGACACTGCTTAGCTTCTGAGATCAGACGAGATCGTGCACATTCAGTGTGGTGTGGCCGTAGGCTCTGGGCCTTGTGAGTTTTGTACTTTTAAGCATCTAGTCGGCTAGACCTTGCAGTTTTGAAAGGCAATTGAGAAATGGCTCACTTCCTGAACTTGGAGTACAAAAAAGCCTACATCACCTGGTATTCCCAGGCGGTCTCCCATCCAGGTACTAACTAGGCCCAACACTGCTTAGCTTCTGAGATCAGACGAGATCAGGCGCATTCAGTGTGGTGTGGCCGTAGGCTCTGGGCCTAGTGAGTTTTGTACTTTTAAGCATCTAGTCGGCTAGACCTTGCAGTTTTGAAAGGCAATTGAGAAAGGGCTCACTTCCTGAACTTGGAGCACAAAAAAGCCTACAGCACCTGGTATTCCCAGGCGGTCTCCCATCCAGGTACTAACTAGGCCTAACACTGCTTAACTTCTGAGATCAGACGAGATCAGGTGCATTCAGTGTGGTGTGGCCGTAGGCTCTAGGAATGCTAAGAATATTACTCTTATGCATTTGCATTTAGTAAGCTAAGCCATGCAGCCACTTGCAACATGATACCACGCTCATCGCTCGATCAGGCTCGATCAGGCGAGATATATAAGACTGGTGGGCCCATTCAGGACTCCTATGTCTGGTAGGATAACTTTAATTCATCCATCCTGTGTCTGTTGCAGGGAGGTGGAGAGAACAATCAACACAATAATGGTTTTCTTTCATGCCTCTTGAAGGACTCAATATTCTCTGTACTGCATTACATGTGAAAGTCGATTTATTACCCATGAACACACTACCTGTATGCTAATTCTATGTAAAAAGGTAGCTCCAGCCCTCATGATGTTGTCCAACATTTCCGCTATAAAACGGGATACAATTATTTTGGAAACATACCAAATTTGAAAAATAATTGAGAAGTTGCGCAATTACTAATCATGGAGCACAAAAAAGCCTACAGCACCTGGTATTCCCAGGCAGTCTCCCATCCAGGTACTAACTAGGCCCCACCCTGCTTAGCTTCCGAGATCGGGCGCATTCAGTGTGGTGTGGCCGTAGGCTCTGGGCCTAGTGAGTTTTGTACTTTTAAGCATCTAGTCGGCTAGACCTTGCAGTTTTGAAAGGCAATTGTGAAATGGCTCACTTCCTGAACTTGGAGCACAAAAAAGCCTACAGCACCTGGTATTCCCAGGTGGTCTCCCATCCAGGTACTAACTAGGCCCAACACTGCTTAGCTTCTGAGATCAGACAAGATCAGGCGCATTCAGTGTGGTGTGGCCGTAGGCTCTGGGCCTAGTGAGTTTTGTACTTTTAAGCATCTAGTCGGCTAGACCGTGCAGTTTTAAAAGGCAATTGAGAAAGGGCTCACTTCCTGAACTTGGAGCACAAAAAAGCCTACAGCACCTGGTATTCCCAGGCGGTCTCCCATCCAGGTACTAACTAGGCCTGACACTGCTTAACTTCCAAGATCAGACGAGATCGGGTGCATTCAGTGTGGTGTGGCCGTAGTCTCTAGGAATGCTAAGAATATTACTCTTATGCATTTGCATTTAGTAAGCTAAGCCATGCAGCCACTTGCAACATGATACCACGCTCATCGCTCGATCAGGCTCGATCAGGCGAGATATATAAGACTGGTGGGCCCATTCAGGACTCCTATGTCTGGTAGGATAACTTTAATTCATCCATCCTGTGTCTGTTGCAGGGAGGTGGAGAGAACAATCAACACAATAATGGTTTTCTTTCATGCCTCTTGAAGGACTCAATATTCTCTGTACTGCATTACATGTGAAAGTCGATTTATTACCCATGAACACACTACCTGTATGCTAATTCTATGTAAAAAGGTAGCTCCAGCCCTCATGATGTTGTCCAACATTTCCGCTATAAAACGGTATACAATTATTTTGGAAACATACCAAATTTGAAAAATAATTGAGAAGTTGCGCAATTACTAATCATGGAGCACAAAAAAGCCTACAGCACCTGGTATTCCCAGGCAGTCTCCCATCCAGGTACTAACTAGGCCCGACCCTGCTTAGCTTCCGAGATCGGGCGCATTCAGTGTGGTGTGGCCGTAGGCTCTGGGCCTAGTGAGTTTTGTACTTTTAAGCATCTAGTCGGCTAGACCTTGCAGTTTTGAAAGGCAATTGTGAAATGGCTCACTTCCTGAACTTGGAGCACAAAAAAGCCTACAGCACCTGGTATTCCCAGGTGGTCTCCCATCCAGGTACTAACTAGGCCCGACACTGCTTAGCTTCCTTGATCAGACGAGATCGGGCGCAATCAGTGTGGTGTGGCCGTAGGCTCTGGGCCTAGTGAGTTTTGTACTTTTAAGCATCTAGTCAGCTAGACCTTGCAGTTTTGAAAGGCAATTGAGAAATGGCTCACTTCCTGAACTTGGAGCACAAAAAAGCCTACAGCACCTGGTATTCCCAGGCGGTCTCCCATCCAGGTACTAACGAGGCCCGACACTGCTTAGCTTCCGAGATCAGACGAGATCGGGCGCATTCAGTGTGGTGTGGCCGTAGGCTCTGGGCCTTGTGAGTTTTGTACTTTTAAGCATCTAGTCGGCTAGACCTTGCAGTTTTGAAAGGCAATTGAGAAATGGCTCACTTCCTGAACTTGGAGTACAAAAAAGCCTACAGCACCTGGTATTCCCAGGCGGTCTCCCATCCAGGTACTAACTAGGCCCGACACTGCTTAGCTTCTGAGATCAGACGAGATCAGGCGCATTCAGTGTGGTGTGGCCGTAGGCTCTGGGCCTAGTGAGTTTTGTACTTTTAAGCATCTAGTCGGCTAGACCTTGCAGTTTTAAAAGGCAATTGAGAAAGGGCTCACTTCCTGAACTTGGAGCACAAAAAAGCCTACAGCACCTGGTATTCCCAGGCGGTCTCCCATCCAGGTACTAACTAGGCCTGACACTGCTTAACTTCCGAGATCAGACGAGATCGGGTGCATTCAGTGTGGTGTGGCCGTAGGCTCTAGGAATGCTAAGAATATTACTCTTATGCATTTGCATTTAGTAAGCTAAGCCATGCAGCCACTTGCAACATGATACCACGCTCATCGCTCGATCAGGCTCGATCAGGCGAGATATATAAGACTGGTGGGCCCATTCAGGACTCCTATGTCTGGTAGGATAACTTTAATTCATCCATCCTGTGTCTGTTGCAGGGAGGTGGAGAGAACAATCAACACAATAATGGGTTTCTTTCATGCCTCTTGAAGGACTCAATATTCTCTGTACTGCATTACATGTGAAAGTCGATTTATTACCCATGAACACACTACCTGTATGCTAATTCTATGTAAAAAGGTAGCTCCAGCCCTCATGATGTTGTCCAACATTTCCGCTATAAAACGGGATACAATTATTTTGGAAACATACCAAATTTGAAAAATAATTGAGAAGTTGCGCAATTACTAATCATGGAGCACAAAAAAGCCTACAGCACCTGGTATTCCCAGGCAGTCTCCCATCCAGGTACTAACTAGGCCCGACCCTGCTTAGCTTCTGAGATCGGGCGCATTCAGTGTGGTGTGGCCGTAGGCGCTGGGCCTAGTGAGTTTTGTACTTTTAAGCATCTAGTCAGCTAGACCTTGCAGTTTTCAAAGGCAATTGAGAAATGGCTCACTTCCTGAACTTGGAGCACAAAAAAAGCCTACAGCACCTGGTATTCCCAGGCGGTCTCCCATCCAGGTACTAACGAGGCCCGACACTGCTTAGCTTCCGAGATCAGACGAGATCGGGCGCAATCAGTGTGGTGTGGCCGTAGGCTCTGGGCCTTGTGAGTTTTGTACTTTTAAGCATCTAGTCGGCTAGACCTTGCAGTTTTGAAAGGCAATTGAGAAATGGCTCACTTCCTGAACTTGGAGTACAAAAAAGCCTACAGCACCTGGTATTCCCAGGCCGTCTCCCATCCAGGTACTAACTAGGCCCGACACTGCTTAGCTTCTGAGATCAGACGAGATCAGGCGCATTCAGTGTGGTGTGGCCGTAGGCTCTGGGCCTTGTGAGTTTTGTACTTTTAAGCATCTAGTCGGCTAGACCTTGCAGTTTTGAAAGGCAATTGAGAAATGGCTCACTTCCTGAACTTGGAGTACAAAAAAGCCTACAGCACCTGGTATTCCCAGGCGGTCTCCCATCCAGGTACTAACTAGGCCCGACACTGCTTAGCTTCTGAGATCAGACGAGATCAGGCGCATTCAGTGTGGTGTGGCCGTAGGCTCTGGGCCTAGGAAGTTTTGTACTTTTAAGCATCTAGTCGGCTAGACCTTGCAGTTTTAAAAGGCAATTGAGAAAGGGCTCACTTCCTGAACTTGGAGCACAAAAAAGCCTACAGCACCTGGTATTCCCAGGCGGTCTCCCATCCAGGTACTAACTAGGCCTGACACTGCTTCACTTCCGAGACCAGACGAGATCGGGTGCATTCAGTGTGGTGTGGCCGTAGGCTCTAGGAATGCTAAGAATATTACTCTTATGCATTTGCATTTAGTAAGCTAAGCCATGCAGCCACTTGCAACATGATACCACGCTCATCGCTCGATCAGGCGAGATATATAAGACTGGTGGGCCCATTCAGGACTCCTATGTCTGGTAGGATAACTTTAATTCATCCATCCTGTGTCTGTTGCAGGGAGGTGGAGAGAACAATCAACACAATAATGGGTTTCTTTCATGCCTCTTGAAGGACTCAATATTCTCTGTACTGCATTACATGTGAAAGTCGATTTATTACCCATGAACACACTACCTGTATGCTAATTCTATGTAAAAAGGTAGCTCCAGCCCTCATGATGTTGTCCAACATTTCCGCTATAAAACGGGATACAATTATTTTGGAAACATACCAAATTTGAAAAATAATTGAGAAGTTGCGCAATTACTAATCATGGAGCACAAAAAAGCCTACAGCACCTGGTATTCCCAGGCAGTCTCCCATCCAGGTACTAACTAGGCCCGACCCTGCTTAGCTTCCGAGATCGGGCGCATTCAGTGTGGTGTGGCCGTAGGCTCTGGGCCTAGTGAGTTTTGTACTTTTAAGCATCTAGTCGGCTAGACCTTGCAGTTTTGAAAGGCAATTGTGAAATGGCTCACTTCCTGAACTTGGAGCACAAAAAAGCCTACAGCACCTGGTATTCCCAGGCGGTCTCCCATCCAGGTACTAACGAGGCCCGACACTGCTTAGCTTCTGAGATCAGACGAGATCGTGCGCATTCAGTGTGGTGTGGCCGTAGGCTCTGGGCCTTGTGAGTTTTGTACTTTTAAGCATCTAGTCGGCTAGACCTTGCAGTTTTGAAAGGCAATTGAGAAATGGCTCACTTCCTGAACTTGGAGTACAAAAAAGCCTACAGCACCTGGTATTCCCAGGCGGTCTCCCATCCAGGTACTAACTAGGCCCAACACTGCTTAGCTTCTGAGATCAGACGAGATCAGGCGCATTCAGTGTGGTGTGGCCGTAGGCTCTGGGCCTAGTGAGTTTTGTACTTTTAAGCATCTAGTCGGCTAGACCTTGCAGTTTTGAAAGGCAATTGAGAAAGGGCTCACTTCCTGAACTTGGAGCACAAAAAAGCCTACAGCACCTGGTATTCCCAGGCGGTCTCCCATCCAGGTACTAACTAGGCCTAACACTGCTTAACTTCTGAGATCAGACGAGATCAGGTGCATTCAGTGTGGTGTGGCCGTAGGCTCTAGGAATGCTAAGAATATTACTCTTATGCATTTGCATTTAGTAAGCTAAGCCATGCAGCCACTTGCAACATGATACCACGCTCGATCAGGCGAGATATATAAGACTGGTGGGCCCATTCAGGACTCCTATGTCTGGTAGGATAACTTTAATTCATCCATCCTGTGTCTGTTGCAGGGAGGTGGAGAGAACAATCAACACAATAATGGTTTTCTTTCATGCCTCTTGAAGGACTCAATATTCTCTGTACTGCATTACATGTGAAAGTCGATTTATTACCCATGAACACACTACCTGTATGCTAATTCTATGTAAAAAGGTAGCTCCAGCCCTCATGATGTTGTCCAACATTTCCGCTATAAAACGGGATACAATTATTTTGGAAACATACCAAATTTGAAAAATAATTGAGAAGTTGCGCAATTACTAATCATGGAGCACAAAAAAGCCTACAGCACCTGGTATTCCCAGGCAGTCTCCCATCCAGGTACTAACTAGGCCCGACCCTGCTTAGCTTCCGAGATCGGGCGCATTCAGTGTGGTGTGGCCGTAGGCTCTGGGCCTAGTGAGTTTTGTACTTTTAAGCATCTAGTCGGCTAGACCTTGCAGTTTTGAAAGGCAATTGCGAAATGGCTCACTTCCTGAACTTGGAGCACAAAAAAGCCTACAGCACCTGGTATTCCCAGGCGGTCTCCCATCCAGGTACTAACGAGGCCCGACACTGCTTAGCTTCCGAGATCAGACGCATTCAGTGTGGTGTGGCCGTAGGCTCTGGGCCTTGTGAGTTTTGTACTTTTAAGCATCTAGTCGGCTAGACCTTGCAGTTTTGAAAGGCAATTGTGAAATGGCTCACTTCCTGAACTTGGAGCACAAAAAAGCCTACAGCACCTGATATTCCCAGGTGGTCTCCCATCCAGGTACTAACTAGGCCCGACACTGCTTAGCTTCTGAGATCAGACGAGATCAGGCGCATTCAGTGTGGTGTGGCCGTAGGCTCTGGGCCTAGTGAGTTTTGTACTTTTAAGCATCTAGTCGGCTAGACCTTGCAGTTTTAAAAGGCAATTGAGAAAGGGCTCACTTCCTGAACTTGGAGCACAAAAAAGCCTACAGCACCTGGTATTCCCAGGCGGTCTCCCATCCAGGTACTAACTAGGCCTGACACTGCTTAACTTCCGAGATCAGACAAGATCGGGTGCATTCAGTGTGGTGTGGCCGTAGGCTCTAGGAATGCTAAGAATATTACTCTTATGCATTTGCATTTAGTAAGCTAAGCCATGCAGCCACTTGCAACATGATACCACGCTCATCGCTCGATCAGGCTCGATCAGGCGAGATATATAAGACTGGTGGGCCCATTCAGGACTCCTATGTCTGGTAGGATAACTTTAATTCATCCATCCTGTGTCTGTTGCAGGGAGGTGGAGAGAACAATCAACACAATAATGGGTTTCTTTCATGCCTCTTGAAGGACTCAATATTCTCTGTACTGCATTACATGTGAAAGTCGATTTATTACCCATGAACACACTACCTGTATGCTAATTCTATGTAAAAAGGTAGCTCCAGCCCTCATGATGTTGTCCAACATTTCCGCTATAAAACGGGATACAATTATTTTGGAAACATACCAAATTTGAAAAATAATTGAGAAGTTGCGCAATTACTAATCATGGAGCACAAAAAAGCCTACAGCACCTGGTATTCCCAGGCAGTCTCCCATCCAGGTACTAACTAGGCCCGACCCTGCTTAGCTTCCGAGATCGGGCGCATTCAGTGTGGTGTGGCCGTAGGCGCTGGGCCTAGTGAGTTTTGTACTTTTAAGCATCTAGTCGGCTAGACCTTGCAGTTTTGAAAGGCAATTGTGAAATGGCTCACTTCCTGAACTTGGAGCACAAAAAAAGCCTACAGCACCTGGTATTCCCAGGCGGTCTCCCATCCAGGTACTAACGAGGCCCGACACTGCTTAGCTTCCGAGATCAGACGAGATCGGGCGCAATCAGTGTGGTGTGGCCGTAGGCTCTGGGCCTTGTGAGTTTTGTACTTTTAAGCATCTAGTCGGCTAGACCTTGCAGTTTTGAAAGGCAATTGAGAAATGGCTCACTTCCTGAACTTGGAGTACAAAAAAGCCTACAGCACCTGGTATTCCCAGGCGGTCTCCCATCCAGGTACTAACTAGGCCCGACACTGCTTAGCTTCTGAGATCAGACGAGATCAGGCGCATTCAGTGTGGTGTGGCCGTAGGCTCTGGGCCTTGTGAGTTTTGTACTTTTAAGCATCTAGTCGGCTAGACCTTGCAGTTTTGAAAGGCAATTGAGAAATGGCTCACTTCCTGAACTTGGAGTACAAAAAAGCCTACAGCACCTGGTATTCCCAGGCGGTCTCCCATCCAGGTACTAACTAGGCCCGACACTGCTTAGCTTCTGAGATCAGACGAGATCAGGCGCATTCAGTGTGGTGTGGCCGTAGGCTCTGGGCCTTGTGAGTTTTGTACTTTTAAGCATCTAGTCGGCTAGACCTTGCAGTTTTGAAAGGCAATTGAGAAATGGCTCACTTCCTGAACTTGGAGTACAAAAAAGCCTACAGCACCTGGTATTCCCAGGCGGTCTCCCATCCAGGTACTAACTAGGCCCGACACTGCTTAGCTTCTGAGATCAGACGAGATCAGGCGCATTCAGTGTGGTGTGGCCGTAGGCTCTGGGCCTAGGAAGTTTTGTACTTTTAAGCATCTAGTCGGCTAGACCTTGCAGTTTTAAAAGGCAATTGAGAAAGGGCTCACTTCCTGAACTTGGAGCACAAAAAACCCTACAGCACCTGGTATTCCCAGGCGGTCTCCCATCCAGGTACTAACTAGGCCTGACACTGCTTCACTTCCGAGACCAGACGAGATCGGGTGCATTCAGTGTGGTGTGGCCGTAGGCTCTAGGAATGCTAAGAATATTACTCTTATGCATTTGCATTTAGTAAGCTAAGCCATGCAGCCACTTGCAACATGATACCACGCTCATCGCTCGATCAGGCGAGATATATAAGACTGGTGGGCCCATTCAGGACTCCTATGTCTGGTAGGATAACTTTAATTCATCCATCCTGTGTCTGTTGCAGGGAGGTGGAGAGAACAATCAACACAATAATGGTTTTCTTTCATGCCTCTTGAAGGACTCAATATTCTCTGTACTGCATTACATGTGAAAGTCGATTTATTACCCCTGAACACACTACCTGTATGCTAATTCTATGTAAAAAGGTAGCTCCAGCCCTCATGATGTTGTCCAACATTTCCGCTATAAAACGGGATACAATTATTTTGGAAACATACCAAATTTGAAAAATAATTGAGAAGTTGCGCAATTACTAATCATGGAGCACAAAAAAGCCTACAGCACCTGGTATTCCCAGGCAGTCTCCCATCCAGGTACTAACTAGGCCCGACCCTGCTTAGCTTCCGAGATCGGGCGCATTCAGTGTGGTGTGGCCGTAGGCTCTGGGCCTAGTGAGTTTTGTACTTTTAAGCATCTAGTCGGCTAGACCTTGCAGTTTTGAAAGGCAATTGTGAAATGGCTCACTTCCTGAACTTGGAGCACAAAAAAGCCTACAGCACCTGGTATTCCCAGGCGGTCTCCCATCCAGGTACTAACGAGGCCCGACACTGCTTAGCTTCTGAGATCAGACGAGATCGTGCGCATTCAGTGTGGTGTGGCCGTAGGCTCTGGGCCTTGTGAGTTTTGTACTTTTAAGCATCTAGTCGGCTAGACCTTGCAGTTTTGAAAGGCAATTGAGAAATGGCTCACTTCCTGAACTTGGAGCACAAAAAAGCCTACAGCACCTGGTATTCCCAGGCGGTCTCCCATCCAGGTACTAACTAGGCCCAACACTGCTTAGCTTCTGAGATCAGACGAGATCAGGCGCATTCAGTGTGGTGTGGCCGTAGGCTCTGGGCCTAGTGAGTTTTGTACTTTTAAGCATCTAGTCGGCTAGACCTTGCAGTTTTGAAAGGCAATTGAGAAAGGGCTCACTTCCTGAACTTGGAGCACAAAAAAGCCTACAGCACCTGGTATTCCCAGGCGGTCTCCCATCCAGGTACTAACTAGGCCTAACACTGCTTAACTTCTGAGATCAGACGAGATCAGGTGCATTCAGTGTGGTGTGGCCGTAGGCTCTAGGAATGCTAAGAATATTACTCTTATGCATTTGCATTTAGTAAGCTAAGCCATGCAGCCACTTGCAACATGATACCACGCTCGATCAGGCGAGATATATAAGACTGGTGGGCCCATTCAGGACTCCTATGTCTGGTAGGATAACTTTAATTCATCCATCCTGTGTCTGTTGCAGGGAGGTGGAGAGAACAATCAACACAATAATGGTTTTCTTTCATGCCTCTTGAAGGACTCAATATTCTCTGTACTGCATTACATGTGAAAGTCGATTTATTACCCATGAACACACTACCTGTATGCTAATTCTATGTAAAAAGGTAGCTCCAGCCCTCATGATGTTGTCCAACATTTCCGCTATAAAACGGGATACAATTATTTTGGAAACATACCAAATTTGAAAAATAATTGAGAAGTTGCGCAATTACTAATCATGGAGCACAAAAAAGCCTACAGCACCTGGTATTCCCAGGCAGTCTCCCATCCAGGTACTAACTAGGCCCGACCCTGCTTAGCTTCCGAGATCGGGCGCATTCAGTGTGGTGTGGCCGTAGGCTCTGGGCCTAGGGAGTTTTGTACTTTTAAGCATCTAGTCGGCTAGACCTTGCAGTTTTGAAAGGCAATTGTGAAATGGCTCACTTCCTGAACTTGGAGCACAAAAAAGCCTACAGCACCTGGTATTCCCAGGCGGTCTCCCATCCAGGTACTAACGAGGCCCGACACTGCTTAGCTTCCGAGATCAGACGCATTCAGTGTGGTGTGGCCGTAGGCTCTGGGCCTTGTGAGTTTTGTACTTTTAAGCATCTAGTCGGCTAGACCTTGCAGTTTTGAAAGGCAATTGTGAAATGGCTCACTTCCTGAACTTGGAGCACAAAAAAGCCTACAGCACCTGATATTCCCAGGTGGTCTCCCATCCAGGTACTAACTAGGCCCGACACTGCTTAGCTTCTGAGATCAGACGAGATCAGGCGCATTCAGTGTGGTGTGGCCGTAGGCTCTGGGCCTAGTGAGTTTTGTACTTTTAAGCATCTAGTCGGCTAGACCTTGCAGTTTTAAAAGGCAATTGAGAAAGGGCTCACTTCCTGAACTTGGAGCACAAAAAAGCCTACAGCACCTGGTATTCCCAGGCGGTCTCCCATCCAGGTACTAACTAGGCCTGACACTGCTTAACTTCCGAGATCAGACAAGATCGGGTGCATTCAGTGTGGTGTGGCCGTAGGCTCTAGGAATGCTAAGAATATTACTCTTATGCATTTGCATTTAGTAAGCTAAGCCATGCAGCCACTTGCAACATGATACCACGCTCATCGCTCGATCAGGCTCGATCAGGCGAGATATATAAGACTGGTGGGCCCATTCAGGACTCCTATGTCTGGTAGGATAACTTTAATTCATCCATCCTGTGTCTGTTGCAGGGAGGTGGAGAGAACAATCAACACAATAATGGGTTTCTTTCATGCCTCTTGAAGGACTCAATATTCTCTGTACTGCATTACATGTGAAAGTCGATTTATTACCCATGAACACACTACCTGTATGCTAATTCTATGTAAAAAGGTAGCTCCAGCCCTCATGATGTTGTCCAACATTTCCGCTATAAAACGGGATACAATTATTTTGGAAACATACCAAATTTGAAAAATAATTGAGAAGTTGCGCAATTACTAATCATGGAGCACAAAAAAGCCTACAGCACCTGGTATTCCCAGGCAGTCTCCCATCCAGGTACTAACTAGGCCCGACCCTGCTTAGCTTCCGAGATCGGGCGCATTCAGTGTGGTGTGGCCGTAGGCGCTGGGCCTAGTGAGTTTTGTACTTTTAAGCATCTAGTCGGCTAGACCTTGCAGTTTTGAAAGGCAATTGTGAAATGGCTCACTTCCTGAACTTGGAGCACAAAAAAAGCCTACAGCACCTGGTATTCCCAGGTGGTCTCCCATCCAGGTACTAACGAGGCCCGACACTGCTTAGCTTCCGAGATCAGACGAGATCGGGCGCAATCAGTGTGGTGTGGCCGTAGGCTCTGGGCCTTGTGAGTTTTGTACTTTTAAGCATCTAGTCGGCTAGACCTTGCAGTTTTGAAAGGCAATTGAGAAATGGCTCACTTCCTGAACTTGGAGTACAAAAAAGCCTACAGCACCTGGTATTCCCAGGCGGTCTCCCATCCAGGTACTAACTAGGCCCGACACTGCTTAGCTTCTGAGATCAGACGAGATCAGGCGCATTCAGTGTGGTGTGGCCGTAGGCTCTGGGCCTTGTGAGTTTTGTACTTTTAAGCATCTAGTCGGCTAGACCTTGCAGTTTTGAAAGGCAATTGAGAAATGGCTCACTTCCTGAACTTGGAGTACAAAAAAGCCTACAGCACCTGGTATTCCCAGGCGGTCTCCCATCCAGGTACTAACTAGGCCCGACACTGCTTAGCTTCTGAGATCAGACGAGATCAGGCGCATTCAGTGTGGTGTGGCCGTAGGCTCTGGGCCTAGGAAGTTTTGTACTTTTAAGCATCTAGTCGGCTAGACCTTGCAGTTTTAAAAGGCAATTGAGAAAGGGCTCACTTCCTGAACTTGGAGCACAAAAAACCCTACAGCACCTGGTATTCCCAGGCGGTCTCCCATCCAGGTACTAACTAGGCCTGACACTGCTTCACTTCCGAGACCAGACGAGATCGGGTGCATTCAGTGTGGTGTGGCCGTAGGTTCTAGGAATGCTAAGAATATTACTCTTATGCATTTGCATTTAGTAAGCTAAGCCATGCAGCCACTTGCAACATGATACCACGCTCATCGCTCGATCAGGCGAGATATATAAGACTGGTGGGCCCATTCAGGACTCCTATGTCTGGTAGGATAACTTTAATTCATCCATCCTGTGTCTGTTGCAGGGAGGTGGAGAGAACAATCAACACAATAATGGTTTTCTTTCATGCCTCTTGAAGGACTCAATATTCTCTGTACTGCATTACATGTGAAAGTCGATTTATTACCCCTGAACACACTACCTGTATGCTAATTCTATGTAAAAAGGTAGCTCCAGCCCTCATGATGTTGTCCAACATTTCCGCTATAAAACGGGATACAATTATTTTGGAAACATACCAAATTTGAAAAATAATTGAGAAGTTGCGCAATTACTAATCATGGAGCACAAAAAAGCCTACAGCACCTGGTATTCCCAGGCAGTCTCCCATCCAGGTACTAACTAGGCCCGACCCTGCTTAGCTTCCGAGATCGGGCGCATTCAGTGTGGTGTGGCCGTAGGCTCTGGGCCTAGTGAGTTTTGTACTTTTAAGCATCTAGTCGGCTAGACCTTGCAGTTTTGAAAGGCAATTGTGAAATGGCTCACTTCCTGAACTTGGAGCACAAAAAAGCCTACAGCACCTGGTATTCCCAGGCGGTCTCCCATCCAGGTACTAACGAGGCCCGACACTGCTTAGCTTCTGAGATCAGACGAGATCGTGCGCATTCAGTGTGGTGTGGCCGTAGGCTCTGGGCCTTGTGAGTTTTGTACTTTTAAGCATCTAGTCGGCTAGACCTTGCAGTTTTGAAAGGCAATTGAGAAATGGCTCACTTCCTGAACTTGGAGTACAAAAAAGCCTACAGCACCTGGTATTCCCAGGCGGTCTCCCATCCAGGTACTAACTAGGCCCAACACTGCTTAGCTTCTGAGATCAGACGAGATCAGGCGCATTCAGTGTGGTGTGGCCGTAGGCTCTGGGCCTAGTGAGTTTTGTACTTTTAAGCATCTAGTCGGCTAGACCTTGCAGTTTTGAAAGGCAATTGAGAAAGGGCTCACTTCCTGAACTTGGAGCACAAAAAAGCCTACAGCACCTGGTATTCCCAGGCGGTCTCCCATCCAGGTACTAACTAGGCCTAACACTGCTTAACTTCTGAGATCAGACGAGATCAGGTGCATTCAGTGTGGTGTGGCCGTAGGCTCTAGGAATGCTAAGAATATTACTCTTATGCATTTGCATTTAGTAAGCTAAGCCATGCAGCCACTTGCAACATGATACCACGCTCATCGCTCGATCAGGCTCGATCAGGCGAGATATATAAGACTGGTGGGCCCATTCAGGACTCCTATGTCTGGTAGGATAACTTTAATTCATCCATCCTGTGTCTGTTGCAGGGAGGTGGAGAGAACAATCAACACAATAATGGTTTTCTTTCATGCCTCTTGAAGGACTCAATATTCTCTGTACTGCATTACATGTGAAAGTCGATTTATTACCCATGAACACATACCTGTATGCTAATTCTATGTAAAAAGGTAGCTCCAGCCCTCATGATGTTGTCCAACATTTCCGCTATAAAACGGGATACAATTATTTTGGAAACATACCAAATTTGAAAAATAATTGAGAAGTTGCGCAATTACTAATCATGGAGCACAAAAAAGCCTACAGCACCTGGTATTCCCAGGCAGTCTCCCATCCAGGTACTAACTAGTCCCCACCCTGCTTAGCTTCCGAGATCGGGCGCATTCAGTGTGGTGTGGCCGTAGGCTCTGGGCCTAGTGAGTTTTGTACTTTTAAGCATCTAGTCGGCTAGACCTTGCAGTTTTGAAAGGCAATTGTGAAATGGCTCACTTCCTGAACTTGGAGCACAAAAAAGCCTACAGCACCTGGTATTCCCAGGTGGTCTCCCATCCAGGTACTAACTAGGCCCAACACTGCTTAGCTTCTGAGATCAGACAAGATCAGGCGCATTCAGTGTGGTGTGGCCGTAGGCTCTGGGCCTAGTGAGTTTTGTACTTTTAAGCATCTAGTCGGCTAGACCGTGCAGTTTTAAAAGGCAATTGAGAAAGGGCTCACTTCCTGAACTTGGAGCACAAAAAAGCCTACAGCACCTGGTATTCCCAGGCGGTCTCCCATCCAGGTACTAACTAGGCCTGACACTGCTTAACTTCCAAGATCAGACGAGATCGGGTGCATTCAGTGTGGTGTGGCCGTAGTCTCTAGGAATGCTAAGAATATTACTCTTATGCATTTGCATTTAGTAAGCTAAGCCATGCAGCCACTTGCAACATGATACCACGCTCATCGCTCGATCAGGCTCGATCAGGCGAGATATATAAGACTGGTGGGCCCATTCAGGACTCCTATGTCTGGTAGGATAACTTTAATTCATCCATCCTATGTCTGTTGCAGGGAGGTGGAGAGAACAATCAACACAATAATGGTTTTCTTTCATGCCTCTTGAAGGACTCAATATTCTCTGTACTGCATTACATGTGAAAGTCGATTTATTACCCATGAACACACTACCTGTATGCTAATTCTATGTAAAAAGGTAGCTCCAGCCCTCATGATGTTGTCCAACATTTCCGCTATAAAACGGTATACAATTATTTTGGAAACATACCAAATTTGAAAAATAATTGAGAAGTTGCGCAATTACTAATCATGGAGCACAAAAAAGCCTACAGCACCTGGTATTCCCAGGCAGTCTCCCATCCAGGTACTAACTAGGCCCAACCCTGCTTAGCTTCCGAGATCGGGCGCATTCAGTGTGGTGTGGCCGTAGGCTCTGGGCCTAGTGAGTTTTGTACTTTTAAGCATCTAGTCGGCTAGACCTTGCAGTTTTGAAAGGCAATTGTGAAATGGCTCACTTCCTGAACTTGGAGCACAAAAAAGCCTACAGCACCTGGTATTCCCAGGTGGTCTCCCATCCAGGTACTAACTAGGCCCGACACTGCTTAGCTTCCTTGATCAGACGAGATCGGGCGCAATCAGTGTGGTGTGGCCGTAGGCTCTGGGCCTAGTGAGTTTTGTACTTTTAAGCATCTAGTCAGCTAGACCTTGCAGTTTTGAAAGGCAATTGAGAAATGGCTCACTTCCTGAACTTGGAGCACAAAAAAGCCTACAGCACCTGGTATTCCCAGGCGGTCTCCCATCCAGGTACTAACGAGGCCCGACACTGCTTAGCTTCCGAGATCAGACGAGATCGGGCGCATTCAGTGTGGTGTGGCCGTAGGCTCTGGGCCTTGTGAGTTTTGTACTTTTAAGCATCTAGTCGGCTAGACCTTGCAGTTTTGAAAGGCAATTGAGAAATGGCTCACTTCCTGAACTTGGAGTACAAAAAAGCCTACAGCACCTGGTATTCCCAGGCGGTCTCCCATCCAGGTACTAACTAGGCCCGACACTGCTTAGCTTCTGAGATCAGACGAGATCAGGCGCATTCAGTGTGGTGTGGCCGTAGGCTCTGGGCCTAGTGAGTTTTGTACTTTTAAGCATCTAGTCGGCTAGACCTTGCAGTTTTAAAAGGCAATTGAGAAAGGGCTCACTTCCTGAACTTGGAGCACAAAAAAGCCTACAGCACCTGGTATTCCCAGGCGGTCTCCCATCCAGGTACTAACTAGGCCTGACACTGCTTAACTTCCGAGATCAGACGAGATCGGGTGCATTCAGTGTGGTGTGGCCGTAGGCTCTAGGAATGCTAAGAATATTACTCTTATGCATTTGCATTTAGTAAGCTAAGCCATGCAGCCACTTGCAACATGATACCACGCTCATCGCTCGATCAGGCTCGATCAGGCGAGATATATAATACTGGTGGGCCCATTCAGGACTCCTATGTCTGGTAGGATAACTTTAATTCATCCATCCTGTGTCTGTTGCAGGGAGGTGGAGAGAACAATCAACACAATAATGGGTTTCTTTCATGCCTCTTGAAGGACTCAATATTCTCTGTACTGCATTACATGTGAAAGTCGATTTATTACCCATGAACACACTACCTGTATGCTAATTCTATGTAAAAAGGTAGCTCCAGCCCTCATGATGTTGTCCAACATTTCCGCTATAAAACGGGATACAATTATTTTGGAAACATACCAAATTTGAAAAATAATTGAGAAGTTGCGCAATTACTAATCATGGAGCACAAAAAAGCCTACAGCACCTGGTATTCCCAGGCAGTCTCCCATCCAGGTACTAACTAGGCCCGACCCTGCTTAGCTTCCGAGATTGGGCGCATTCAGTGTGGTGTGGCCGTAGGCTCTGGGCCTAGTGAGTTTTGTACTTTTAAGCATCTAGTCGGCTAGACCTTGCAGTTTTGAAAGGCAATTGTGAAATGGCTCACTTCCTGAACTTGGAGCACAAAAAAGCCTACAGCACCTGGTATTCCCAGGCGGTCTCCCATCCAGGTACTAACGAGGCCCGACACTGCTTAGCTTCCGAGATCAGACGAGATCGGGCGCATTCAGTGTGGTGTGGCTGTAGGCTCTGGGCCTAGTGAGTTTTGTACTTTTAAGCATCTAGTCGGCTAGACCGTGCAGTTTTAAAAGGCAATTGAGAAAGGGCTCACTTCCTGAACTTGGAGCACAAAAAAGCCTACAGCACCTGGTATTCCCAGGCGGTCTCCCATCCAGGTACTAACTAGGCCTGACACTGCTTAACTTCCAAGATCAGACGAGATCGGGTGCATTCAGTGTGGTGTGGCCGTAGTCTCTAGGAATGCTAAGAATATTACTCTTATGCATTTGCATTTAGTAAGCTAAGCCACTTGCAACATGATACCACGCTCATCGCTCGATCAGGCTCGATCAGGCGAGATATATAAGACTGGTGGGCCCATTCAGGACTCCTATGTCTGGTAGGATAACTTTAATTCATCCATCCTGTGTCTGTTGCAGGGAGGTGGAGAGAACAATCAACACAATAATGGTTTTCTTTCATGCCTCTTGAAGGACTCAATATTCTCTGTACTGCATTACATGTGAAAGTCGATTTATTACCCATGAACACACTACCTGTATGCTAATTCTATGTAAAAAGGTAGCTCCAGCCCTCATGATGTTGTCCAACATTTCCGCTATAAAACGGTATACAATTATTTTGGAAACATACCAAATTTGAAAAATAATTGAGAAGTTGCGCAATTACTAATCATGGAGCACAAAAAAGCCTACAGCACCTGGTATTCCCAGGCAGTCTCCCATCCAGGTACTAACTAGGCCCGACCCTGCTTAGCTTCCGAGATCGGGCGCATTCAGTGTGGTGTGGCCGTAGGCTCTGGGCCTAGTGAGTTTTGTACTTTTAAGCATCTAGTCGGCTAGACCTTGCAGTTTTGAAAGGCAATTGTGAAATGGCTCACTTCCTGAACTTGGAGCACAAAAAAGCCTACAGCACCTGGTATTCCCAGGCGGTCTCCCATCCAGGTACTAACGAGGCCCGACACTGCTTAGCTTCCGAGATCGGGCGCATTCAGTGTGGTGTGGCCGTAGGCTCTGGGCCTTGTGAGTTTTGTACTTTTAAGCATCTAGTCGGCTAGACCTTGCAGTTTTGAAAGGTAATTGTGAAATGGCTCACTTCCTGAACTTGGAGCACAAAAAAGCCTACAGCACCTGATATTCCCAGGTGGTCTCCCATCCAGGTACTAACTAGGCCTGACACTGCTTAGCTTCCGAGATCAGACGAGATCGGGCGCAATCAGTGTGGTGTGGCCGTAGGCTCTGGGCCTAGTGAGTTTTGTACTTTTAAGCATCTAGTCAGCTAGACCTTGCAGTTTTCAAAGGCAATTGAGAAATGGCTCACTTCCTGAACTTGGAGCACAAAAAAGCCTACAGCACCTGGTATTCCCAGGCGGTCTCCCATCCAGGTACTAACGAGGCCCGACACTGCTTAGCTTCCGAGATCAGACGAGATCGGGCGCATTCAGTGTGGTGTGGCCGTAGGCTCTGGGCCTTGTGAGTTTTGTACTTTTAAGCATCTAGTCGGCTAGACCTTGCAGTTTTGAAAGGCAATTGAGAAATGGCTCACTTCCTGAACTTGGAGTACAAAAAAGCCTACAGCACCTGGTATTCCCAGGCGGTCTCCCATCCAGGTACTAACTAGGCCCGACACTGCTTAGCTTCTGAGATCAGACGAGATCAGGCGCATTCAGTGTGGTGTGGCCGTAGGCTCTGGGCCTAGTGAGTTTTGTACTTTTAAGCATCTAGTCGGCTAGACCTTGCAGTTTTAAAAGGCAATTGAGAAAGGGCTCACTTCCTGAACTTGGAGCACAAAAAAGCCTACAGCACCTGGTATTCCCAGGCGGTCTCCCATCCAGGTACTAACTAGGCCTGACACTGCTTAACTTCCGAGATCAGACGAGATCGGGTGCATTCAGTGTGGTGTGGCCGTAGGCTCTAGGAATGCTAAGAATATTACTCTTATGCATTTGCATTTAGTAAGCTAAGCCATGCAGCCACTTGCAACATGATACCACGCTCATCGCTCGATCAGGCTCGATCAGGCGAGATATATAAGACTGGTGGGCCCATTCAGGACTCCTATGTCTGGTAGGATAACTTTAATTCATCCATCCTGTGTCTGTTGCAGGGAGGTGGAGAGAACAATCAACACAATAATGGGTTTCTTTCATGCCTCTTGAAGGACTCAATATTCTCTGTACTGCATTACATGTGAAAGTCGATTTATTACCCATGAACACACTACCTGTATGCTAATTCTATGTAAAAAGGTAGCTCCAGCCCTCATGATGTTGTCCAACATTTCCGCTATAAAACGGGATACAATTATTTTGGAAACATACCAAATTTGAAAAATAATTGAGAAGTTGCGCAATTACTAATCATGGAGCACAAAAAAGCCTACAGCACCTGGTATTCCCAGGCAGTCTCCCATCCAGGTACTAACTAGGCCCGACCCTGCTTAGCTTCCGAGATCGGGCGCATTCAGTGTGGTGTGGCCGTAGGCGCTGGGCCTAGTGAGTTTTGTACTTTTAAGCATCTAGTCGGCTAGACCTTGCAGTTTTGAAAGGCAATTGTGAAATGGCTCACTTCCTGAACTTGGAGCACAAAAAAAGCCTACAGCACCTGGTATTCCCAGGCGGTCTCCCATCCAGGTACTAACGAGGCCCGACACTGCTTAGCTTCCGAGATCAGACGAGATCGGGCGCAATCAGTGTGGTGTGGCCGTAGGCTCTGGGCCTTGTGAGTTTTGTACTTTTAAGCATCTAGTCGGCTAGACCTTGCAGTTTTGAAAGGCAATTGAGAAATGGCTCACTTCCTGAACTTGGAGTACAAAAAAGCCTACAGCACCTGGTATTCCCAGGCGGTCTCCCATCCAGGTACTAACTAGGCCCGACACTGCTTAGCTTCTGAGATCAGACGAGATCAGGCGCATTCAGTGTGGTGTGGCCGTAGGCTCTGGGCCTAGGAAGTTTTGTACTTTTAAGCATCTAGTCGGCTAGACCTTGCAGTTTTAAAAGGCAATTGAGAAAGGGCTCACTTCCTGAACTTGGAGCACAAAAAACCCTACAGCACCTGGTATTCCCAGGCGGTCTCCCATCCAGGTACTAACTAGGCCTGACACTGCTTCACTTCCGAGACCAGACGAGATCGGGTGCATTCAGTGTGGTGTGGCCGTAGGTTCTAGGAATGCTAAGAATATTACTCTTATGCATTTGCATTTAGTAAGCTAAGCCATGCAGCCACTTGCAACATGATACCACGCTCATCGCTCGATCAGGCGAGATATATAAGACTGGTGGGCCCATTCAGGACTCCTATGTCTGGTAGGATAACTTTAATTCATCCATCCTGTGTCTGTTGCAGGGAGGTGGAGAGAACAATCAACACAATAATGGTTTTCTTTCATGCCTCTTGAAGGACTCAATATTCTCTGTACTGCATTACATGTGAAAGTCGATTTATTACCCCTGAACACACTACCTGTATGCTAATTCTATGTAAAAAGGTAGCTCCAGCCCTCATGATGTTGTCCAACATTTCCGCTATAAAACGGGATACAATTATTTTGGAAACATACCAAATTTGAAAAATAATTGAGAAGTTGCGCAATTACTAATCATGGAGCACAAAAAAGCCTACAGCACCTGGTATTCCCAGGCAGTCTCCCATCCAGGTACTAACTAGGCCCGACCCTGCTTAGCTTCCGAGATCGGGCGCATTCAGTGTGGTGTGGCCGTAGGCTCTGGGCCTAGTGAGTTTTGTACTTTTAAGCATCTAGTCGGCTAGACCTTGCAGTTTTGAAAGGCAATTGTGAAATGGCTCACTTCCTGAACTTGGAGCACAAAAAAGCCTACAGCACCTGGTATTCCCAGGCGGTCTCCCATCCAGGTACTAACGAGGCCCGACACTGCTTAGCTTCTGAGATCAGACGAGATCGTGCGCATTCAGTGTGGTGTGGCCGTAGGCTCTGGGCCTTGTGAGTTTTGTACTTTTAAGCATCTAGTCGGCTAGACCTTGCAGTTTTGAAAGGCAATTGAGAAATGGCTCACTTCCTGAACTTGGAGTACAAAAAAGCCTACAGCACCTGGTATTCCCAGGCGGTCTCCCATCCATGTACTAACTAGGCCCAACACTGCTTAGCTTCTGAGATCAGACGAGATCAGGCGCATTCAGTGTGGTGTGGCCGTAGGCTCTGGGCCTAGTGAGTTTTGTACTTTTAAGCATCTAGTCGGCTAGACCTTGCAGTTTTGAAAGGCAATTGAGAAAGGGCTCACTTCCTGAACTTGGAGCACAAAAAAGCCTACAGCACCTGGTATTCCCAGGCGGTCTCCCATCCAGGTACTAACTAGGCCTAACACTGCTTAACTTCTGAGATCAGACGAGATCAGGTGCATTCAGTGTGGTGTGGCCGTAGGCTCTAGGAATGCTAAGAATATTACTCTTATGCATTTGCATTTAGTAAGCTAAGCCATGCAGCCACTTGCAACATGATACCACGCTCATCGCTCGATCAGGCTCGATCAGGCGAGATATATAAGACTGGTGGGCCCATTCAGGACTCCTATGTCTGGTAGGATAACTTTAATTCATCCATCCTGTGTCTGTTGCAGGGAGGTGGAGAGAACAATCAACACAATAATGGTTTTCTTTCATGCCTCTTGAAGGACTCAATATTCTCTGTACTGCATTACATGTGAAAGTCGATTTATTACCCATGAACACATACCTGTATGCTAATTCTATGTAAAAAGGTAGCTCCAGCCCTCATGATGTTGTCCAACATTTCCGCTATAAAACGGGATACAATTATTTTGGAAACATACCAAATTTGAAAAATAATTGAGAAGTTGCGCAATTACTAATCATGGAGCACAAAAAAGCCTACAGCACCTGGTATTCCCAGGCAGTCTCCCATCCAGGTACTAACTAGTCCCCACCCTGCTTAGCTTCCGAGATCGGGCGCATTCAGTGTGGTGTGGCCGTAGGCTCTGGGCCTAGTGAGTTTTGTACTTTTAAGCATCTAGTCGGCTAGACCTTGCAGTTTTGAAAGGCAATTGTGAAATGGCTCACTTCCTGAACTTGGAGCACAAAAAAGCCTACAGCACCTGGTATTCCCAGGTGGTCTCCCATCCAGGTACTAACTAGGCCCAACACTGCTTAGCTTCTGAGATCAGACAAGATCAGGCGCATTCAGTGTGGTGTGGCCGTAGGCTCTGGGCCTAGTGAGTTTTGTACTTTTAAGCATCTAGTCGGCTAGACCGTGCAGTTTTAAAAGGCAATTGAGAAAGGGCTCACTTCCTGAACTTGGAGCACAAAAAAGCCTACAGCACCTGGTATTCCCAGGCGGTCTCCCATCCAGGTACTAACTAGGCCTGACACTGCTTAACTTCCAAGATCAGACGAGATCGGGTGCATTCAGTGTGGTGTGGCCGTAGTCTCTAGGAATGCTAAGAATATTACTCTTATGCATTTGCATTTAGTAAGCTAAGCCATGCAGCCACTTGCAACATGATACCACGCTCATCGCTCGATCAGGCTCGATCAGGCGAGATATATAAGACTGGTGGGCCCATTCAGGACTCCTATGTCTGGTAGGATAACTTTAATTCATCCATCCTATGTCTGTTGCAGGGAGGTGGAGAGAACAATCAACACAATAATGGTTTTCTTTCATGCCTCTTGAAGGACTCAATATTCTCTGTACTGCATTACATGTGAAAGTCGATTTATTACCCATGAACACACTACCTGTATGCTAATTCTATGTAAAAAGGTAGCTCCAGCCCTCATGATGTTGTCCAACATTTCCGCTATAAAACGGTATACAATTATTTTGGAAACATACCAAATTTGAAAAATAATTGAGAAGTTGCGCAATTACTAATCATGGAGCACAAAAAAGCCTACAGCACCTGGTATTCCCAGGCAGTCTCCCATCCAGGTACTAACTAGGCCCAACCCTGCTTAGCTTCCGAGATCGGGCGCATTCAGTGTGGTGTGGCCGTAGGCTCTGGGCCTAGTGAGTTTTGTACTTTTAAGCATCTAGTCGGCTAGACCTTGCAGTTTTGAATGGCAATTGTGAAATGGCTCACTTCCTGAACTTGGAGCACAAAAAAGCCTACAGCACCTGGTATTCCCAGGTGGTCTCCCATCCAGGTACTAACTAGGCCCGACACTGCTTAGCTTCCTTGATCAGACGAGATCGGGCGCAATCAGTGTGGTGTGGCCGTAGGCTCTGGGCCTAGTGAGTTTTGTACTTTTAAGCATCTAGTCAGCTAGACCTTGCAGTTTTGAAAGGCAATTGAGAAATGGCTCACTTCCTGAACTTGGAGCACAAAAAAGCCTACAGCACCTGGTATTCCCAGGCGGTCTCCCATCCAGGTACTAACGAGGCCCGACACTGCTTAGCTTCCGAGATCAGACGAGATCGGGCGCATTCAGTGTGGTGTGGCCGTAGGCTCTGGGCCTTGTGAGTTTTGTACTTTTAAGCATCTAGTCGGCTAGACCTTGCAGTTTTGAAAGGCAATTGAGAAATGGCTCACTTCCTGAACTTGGAGTACAAAAAAGCCTACAGCACCTGGTATTCCCAGGCGGTCTCCCATCCAGGTACTAACTAGGCCCGACACTGCTTAGCTTCTGAGATCAGACGAGATCAGGCGCATTCAGTGTGGTGTGGCCGTAGGCTCTGGGCCTAGTGAGTTTTGTACTTTTAAGCATCTAGTCGGCTAGACCTTGCAGTTTTAAAAGGCAATTGAGAAAGGGCTCACTTCCTGAACTTGGAGCACAAAAAAGCCTACAGCACCTGGTATTCCCAGGCGGTCTCCCATCCAGGTACTAACTAGGCCTGACACTGCTTAACTTCCGAGATCAGACGAGATCGGGTGCATTCAGTGTGGTGTGGCCGTAGGCTCTAGGAATGCTAAGAATATTACTCTTATGCATTTGCATTTAGTAAGCTAAGCCATGCAGCCACTTGCAACATGATACCACGCTCATCGCTCGATCAGGCTCGATCAGGCGAGATATATAAGACTGGTGGGCCCATTCAGGACTCCTATGTCTGGTAGGATAACTTTAATTCATCCATCCTGTGTCTGTTGCAGGGAGGTGGAGAGAACAATCAACACAATAATGGTTTTCTTTCATGCCTCTTGAAGGACTCAATATTCTCTGTACTGCATTACATGTGAAAGTCGATTTATTACCCATGAACACACTACCTGTATGCTAATTCTATGTAAAAAGGTAGCTCCAGCCCTCATGATGTTGTCCAACATTTCCGCTATAAAACGGTATACAATTATTTTGGAAACATACCAAATTTGAAAAATAATTGAGAAGTTGCGCAATTACTAATCATGGAGCACAAAAAAGCCTACAGCACCTGGTATTCCCAGGCAGTCTCCCATCCAGGTACTAACTAGGCCCGACCCTGCTTAGCTTCCGAGATCGGGCGCATTCAGTGTGGTGTGGCCGTAGGCTCTGGGCCTAGTGAGTTTTGTACTTTTAAGCATCTAGTCGGCTAGACCTTGCAGTTTTGAAAGGCAATTGTGAAATGGCTCACTTCCTGAACTTGGAGCACAAAAAAGCCTACAGCACCTGGTATTCCCAGGCGGTCTCCCATCCAGGTACTAACGAGGCCCGACACTGCTTAGCTTCCGAGATCGGGCGCATTCAGTGTGGTGTGGCCGTAGGCTCTGGGCCTTGTGAGTTTTGTACTTTTAAGCATCTAGTCGGCTAGACCTTGCAGTTTTGAAAGGTAATTGTGAAATGGCTCACTTCCTGAACTTGGAGCACAAAAAAGCCTACAGCACCTGATATTCCCAGGTGGTCTCCCATCCAGGTACTAACTAGGCCTGACACTGCTTAGCTTCCGAGATCAGACGAGATCGGGCGCAATCAGTGTGGTGTGGCCGTAGGCTCTGGGCCTAGTGAGTTTTGTACTTTTAAGCATCTAGTCAGCTAGACCTTGCAGTTTTCAAAGGCAATTGAGAAATGGCTCACTTCCTGAACTTGGAGCACAAAAAAGCCTACAGCACCTGGTATTCCCAGGCGGTCTCCCATCCAGGTACTAACGAGGCCCGACACTGCTTAGCTTCCGAGATCAGACGAGATCGGGCGCATTCAGTGTGGTGTGGCCGTAGGCTCTGGGCCTTGTGAGTTTTGTACTTTTAAGCATCTAGTCGGCTAGACCTTGCAGTTTTGAAAGGCAATTGAGAAATGGCTCACTTCCTGAACTTGGAGTACAAAAAAGCCTACAGCACCTGGTATTCCCAGGCGGTCTCCCATCCAGGTACTAACTAGGCCCGACACTGCTTAGCTTCTGAGATCAGACGAGATCAGGCGCATTCAGTGTGGTGTGGCCGTAGGCTCTGGGCCTAGTGAGTTTTGTACTTTTAAGCATCTAGTCGGCTAGACCTTGCAGTTTTAAAAGGCAATTGAGAAAGGGCTCACTTCCTGAACTTGGAGCACAAAAAAGCCTACAGCACCTGGTATTCCCAGGCGGTCTCCCATCCAGGTACTAACTAGGCCTGACACTGCTTAACTTCCGAGATCAGACGAGATCGGGTGCATTCAGTGTGGTGTGGCCGTAGGCTCTAGGAATGCTAAGAATATTACTCTTATGCATTTGCATTTAGTAAGCTAAGCCATGCAGCCACTTGCAACATGATACCACGCTCATCGCTCGATCAGGCTCGATCAGGCGAGATATATAAGACTGGTGGGCCCATTCAGGACTCCTATGTCTGGTAGGATAACTTTAATTCATCCATCCTGTGTCTGTTGCAGGGAGGTGGAGAGAACAATCAACACAATAATGGGTTTCTTTCATGCCTCTTGAAGGACTCAATATTCTCTGTACTGCATTACATGTGAAAGTCGATTTATTACCCATGAACACACTACCTGTATGCTAATTCTATGTAAAAAGGTAGCTCCAGCCCTCATGATGTTGTCCAACATTTCCGCTATAAAACGGGATACAATTATTTTGGAAACATACCAAATTTGAAAAATAATTGAGAAGTTGCGCAATTACTAATCATGGAGCACAAAAAAGCCTACAGCACCTGGTATTCCCAGGCAGTCTCCCATCCAGGTACTAACTAGGCCCGACCCTGCTTAGCTTCCGAGATCGGGCGCATTCAGTGTGGTGTGGCCGTAGGCGCTGGGCCTAGTGAGTTTTGTACTTTTAAGCATCTAGTCGGCTAGACCTTGCAGTTTTGAAAGGCAATTGTGAAATGGCTCACTTCCTGAACTTGGAGCACAAAAAAAGCCTACAGCACCTGGTATTCCCAGGCGGTCTCCCATCCAGGTACTAACGAGGCCCGACACTGCTTAGCTTCCGAGATCAGACGAGATCGGGCGCAATCAGTGTGGTGTGGCCGTAGGCTCTGGGCCTTGTGAGTTTTGTACTTTTAAGCATCTAGTCGGCTAGACCTTGCAGTTTTGAAAGGCAATTGAGAAATGGCTCACTTCCTGAACTTGGAGTACAAAAAAGCCTACAGCACCTGGTATTCCCAGGCGGTCTCCCATCCAGGTACTAACTAGGCCCGACACTGCTTAGCTTCTGAGATCAGACGAGATCAGGCGCATTCAGTGTGGTGTGGCCGTAGGCTCTGGGCCTAGGAAGTTTTGTACTTTTAAGCATGTAGTCGGCTAGACCTTGCAGTTTTAAAAGGCAATTGAGAAAGGGCTCACTTCCTGAACTTGGAGCACAAAAAACCCTACAGCACCTGGTATTCCCAGGCGGTCTCCCATCCAGGTACTAACTAGGCCTGACACTGCTTCACTTCCGAGACCAGACGAGATCGGGTGCATTCAGTGTGGTGTGGCCGTAGGTTCTAGGAATGCTAAGAATATTACTCTTATGCATTTGCATTTAGTAAGCTAAGCCATGCAGCCACTTGCAACATGATACCACGCTCATCGCTCGATCAGGCGAGATATATAAGACTGGTGGGCCCATTCAGGACTCCTATGTCTGGTAGGATAACTTTAATTCATCCATCCTGTGTCTGTTGCAGGGAGGTGGAGAGAACAATCAACACAATAATGGTTTTCTTTCATGCCTCTTGAAGGACTCAATATTCTCTGTACTGCATTACATGTGAAAGTCGATTTATTACCCCTGAACACACTACCTGTATGCTAATTCTATGTAAAAAGGTAGCTCCAGCCCTCATGATGTTGTCCAACATTTCCGCTATAAAACGGGATACAATTATTTTGGAAACATACCAAATTTGAAAAATAATTGAGAAGTTGCGCAATTACTAATCATGGAGCACAAAAAAGCCTACAGCACCTGGTATTCCCAGGCAGTCTCCCATCCAGGTACTAACTAGGCCCGACCCTGCTTAGCTTCCGAGATCGGGCGCATTCAGTGTGGTGTGGCCGTAGGCTCTGGGCCTAGTGAGTTTTGTACTTTTAAGCATCTAGTCGGCTAGACCTTGCAGTTTTGAAAGGCAATTGTGAAATGGCTCACTTCCTGAACTTGGAGCACAAAAAAGCCTACAGCACCTGGTATTCCCAGGCGGTCTCCCATCCAGGTACTAACGAGGCCCGACACTGCTTAGCTTCTGAGATCAGACGAGATCGTGCGCATTCAGTGTGGTGTGGCCGTAGGCTCTGGGCCTTGTGAGTTTTGTACTTTTAAGCATCTAGTCGGCTAGACCTTGCAGTTTTGAAAGGCAATTGAGAAATGGCTCACTTCCTGAACTTGGAGTACAAAAAAGCCTACAGCACCTGGTATTCCCAGGCGGTCTCCCATCCAGGTACTAACTAGGCCCAACACTGCTTAGCTTCTGAGATCAGACGAGATCAGGCGCATTCAGTGTGGTGTGGCCGTAGGCTCTGGGCCTAGTGAGTTTTGTACTTTTAAGCATCTAGTCGGCTAGACCTTGCAGTTTTGAAAGGCAATTGAGAAAGGGCTCACTTCCTGAACTTGGAGCACAAAAAAGCCTACAGCACCTGGTATTCCCAGGCGGTCTCCCATCCAGGTACTAACTAGGCCTAACACTGCTTAACTTCTGAGATCAGACGAGATCAGGTGCATTCAGTGTGGTGTGGCCGTAGGCTCTAGGAATGCTAAGAATATTACTCTTATGCATTTGCATTTAGTAAGCTAAGCCATGCAGCCACTTGCAACATGATACCACGCTCATCGCTCGATCAGGCTCGATCAGGCGAGATATATAAGACTGGTGGGCCCATTCAGGACTCCTATGTCTGGTAGGATAACTTTAATTCATCCATCCTGTGTCTGTTGCAGGGAGGTGGAGAGAACAATCAACACAATAATGGTTTTCTTTCATGCCTCTTGAAGGACTCAATATTCTCTGTACTGCATTACATGTGAAAGTCGATTTATTACCCATGAACACATACCTGTATGCTAATTCTATGTAAAAAGGTAGCTCCAGCCCTCATGATGTTGTCCAACATTTCCGCTATAAAACGGGATACAATTATTTTGGAAACATACCAAATTTGAAAAATAATTGAGAAGTTGCGCAATTACTAATCATGGAGCACAAAAAAGCCTACAGCACCTGGTATTCCCAGGCAGTCTCCCATCCAGGTACTAACTAGTCCCCACCCTGCTTAGCTTCCGAGATCGGGCGCATTCAGTGTGGTGTGGCCGTAGGCTCTGGGCCTAGTGAGTTTTGTACTTTTAAGCATCTAGTCGGCTAGACCTTGCAGTTTTGAAAGGCAATTGTGAAATGGCTCACTTCCTGAACTTGGAGCACAAAAAAGCCTACAGCACCTGGTATTCCCAGGTGGTCTCCCATCCAGGTACTAACTAGGCCCAACACTGCTTAGCTTCTGAGATCAGACAAGATCAGGCGCATTCAGTGTGGTGTGGCCGTAGGCTCTGGGCCTAGTGAGTTTTGTACTTTTAAGCATCTAGTCGGCTAGACCGTGCAGTTTTAAAAGGCAATTGAGAAAGGGCTCACTTCCTGAACTTGGAGCACAAAAAAGCCTACAGCACCTGGTATTCCCAGGCGGTCTCCCATCCAGGTACTAACTAGGCCTGACACTGCTTAACTTCCAAGATCAGACGAGATCGGGTGCATTCAGTGTGGTGTGGCCGTAGTCTCTAGGAATGCTAAGAATATTACTCTTATGCATTTGCATTTAGTAAGCTAAGCCATGCAGCCACTTGCAACATGATACCACGCTCATCGCTCGATCAGGCTCGATCAGGCGAGATATATAAGACTGGTGGGCCCATTCAGGACTCCTATGTCTGGTAGGATAACTTTAATTCATCCATCCTATGTCTGTTGCAGGGAGGTGGAGAGAACAATCAACACAATAATGGTTTTCTTTCATGCCTCTTGAAGGACTCAATATTCTCTGTACTGCATTACATGTGAAAGTCGATTTATTACCCATGAACACACTACCTGTATGCTAATTCTATGTAAAAAGGTAGCTCCAGCCCTCATGATGTTGTCCAACATTTCCGCTATAAAACGGTATACAATTATTTTGGAAACATACCAAATTTGAAAAATAATTGAGAAGTTGCGCAATTACTAATCATGGAGCACAAAAAAGCCTACAGCACCTGGTATTCCCAGGCAGTCTCCCATCCAGGTACTAACTAGGCCCAACCCTGCTTAGCTTCCGAGATCGGGCGCATTCAGTGTGGTGTGGCCGTAGGCTCTGGGCCTAGTGAGTTTTGTACTTTTAAGCATCTAGTCGGCTAGACCTTGCAGTTTTGAAAGGCAATTGTGAAATGGCTCACTTCCTGAACTTGGAGCACAAAAAAGCCTACAGCACCTGGTATTCCCAGGTGGTCTCCCATCCAGGTACTAACTAGGCCCGACACTGCTTAGCTTCCTTGATCAGACGAGATCGGGCGCAATCAGTGTGGTGTGGCCGTAGGCTCTGGGCCTAGTGAGTTTTGTACTTTTAAGCATCTAGTCAGCTAGACCTTGCAGTTTTGAAAGGCAATTGAGAAATGGCTCACTTCCTGAACTTGGAGCACAAAAAAGCCTACAGCACCTGGTATTCCCAGGCGGTCTCCCATCCAGGTACTAACGAGGCCCGACACTGCTTAGCTTCCGAGATCAGACGAGATCGGGCGCATTCAGTGTGGTGTGGCCGTAGGCTCTGGGCCTTGTGAGTTTTGTACTTTTAAGCATCTAGTCGGCTAGACCTTGCAGTTTTGAAAGGCAATTGAGAAATGGCTCACTTCCTGAACTTGGAGTACAAAAAAGCCTACAGCACCTGGTATTCCCAGGCGGTCTCCCATCCAGGTACTAACTAGGCCCGACACTGCTTAGCTTCTGAGATCAGACGAGATCAGGCGCATTCAGTGTGGTGTGGCCGTAGGCTCTGGGCCTAGTGAGTTTTGTACTTTTAAGCATCTAGTCGGCTAGACCTTGCAGTTTTAAAAGGCAATTGAGAAAGGGCTCACTTCCTGAACTTGGAGCACAAAAAAGCCTACAGCACCTGGTATTCCCAGGCGGTCTCCCATCCAGGTACTAACTAGGCCTGACACTGCTTAACTTCCGAGATCAGACGAGATCGGGTGCATTCAGTGTGGTGTGGCCGTAGGCTCTAGGAATGCTAAGAATATTACTCTTATGCATTTGCATTTAGTAAGCTAAGCCATGCAGCCACTTGCAACATGATACCACGCTCATCGCTCGATCAGGCTCGATCAGGCGAGATATATAATACTGGTGGGCCCATTCAGGACTCCTATGTCTGGTAGGATAACTTTAATTCATCCATCCTGTGTCTGTTGCAGGGAGGTGGAGAGAACAATCAACACAATAATGGGTTTCTTTCATGCCTCTTGAAGGACTCAATATTCTCTGTACTGCATTACATGTGAAAGTCGATTTATTACCCATGAACACACTACCTGTATGCTAATTCTATGTAAAAAGGTAGCTCCAGCCCTCATGATGTTGTCCAACATTTCCGCTATAAAACGGGATACAATTATTTTGGAAACATACCAAATTTGAAAAATAATTGAGAAGTTGCGCAATTACTAATCATGGAGCACAAAAAAGCCTACAGCACCTGGTATTCCCAGGCAGTCTCCCATCCAGGTACTAACTAGGCCCGACCCTGCTTAGCTTCCGAGATTGGGCGCATTCAGTGTGGTGTGGCCGTAGGCTCTGGGCCTAGTGAGTTTTGTACTTTTAAGCATCTAGTCGGCTAGACCTTGCAGTTTTGAAAGGCAATTGTGAAATGGCTCACTTCCTGAACTTGGAGCACAAAAAAGCCTACAGCACCTGGTATTCCCAGGCGGTCTCCCATCCAGGTACTAACGAGGCCCGACACTGCTTAGCTTCCGAGATCAGACGAGATCGGGCGCATTCAGTGTGGTGTGGCTGTAGGCTCTGGGCCTAGTGAGTTTTGTACTTTTAAGCATCTAGTCGGCTAGACCGTGCAGTTTTAAAAGGCAATTGAGAAAGGGCTCACTTCCTGAACTTGGAGCACAAAAAAGCCTACAGCACCTGGTATTCCCAGGCGGTCTCCCATCCAGGTACTAACTAGGCCTGACACTGCTTAACTTCCAAGATCAGACGAGATCGGGTGCATTCAGTGTGGTGTGGCCGTAGTCTCTAGGAATGCTAAGAATATTACTCTTATGCATTTGCATTTAGTAAGCTAAGCCACTTGCAACATGATACCACGCTCATCGCTCGATCAGGCTCGATCAGGCGAGATATATAAGACTGGTGGGCCCATTCAGGACTCCTATGTCTGGTAGGATAACTTTAATTCATCCATCCTGTGTCTGTTGCAGGGAGGTGGAGAGAACAATCAACACAATAATGGTTTTCTTTCATGCCTCTTGAAGGACTCAATATTCTCTGTACTGCATTACATGTGAAAGTCGATTTATTACCCATGAACACACTACCTGTATGCTAATTCTATGTAAAAAGGTAGCTCCAGCCCTCATGATGTTGTCCAACATTTCCGCTATAAAACGGTATACAATTATTTTGGAAACATACCAAATTTGAAAAATAATTGAGAAGTTGCGCAATTACTAATCATGGAGCACAAAAAAGCCTACAGCACCTGGTATTCCCAGGCAGTCTCCCATCCAGGTACTAACTAGGCCCGACCCTGCTTAGCTTCCGAGATCGGGCGCATTCAGTGTGGTGTGGCCGTAGGCTCTGGGCCTAGTGAGTTTTGTACTTTTAAGCATCTAGTCGGCTAGACCTTGCAGTTTTGAAAGGCAATTGTGAAATGGCTCACTTCCTGAACTTGGAGCACAAAAAAGCCTACAGCACCTGGTATTCCCAGGCGGTCTCCCATCCAGGTACTAACGAGGCCCGACACTGCTTAACTTCCGAGATCGGGCGCATTCAGTGTGGTGTGGCCGTAGGCTCTGGGCCTTGTGAGTTTTGTACTTTTAAGCATCTAGTCGGCTAGACCTTGCAGTTTTGAAAGGTAATTGTGAAATGGCTCACTTCCTGAACTTGGAGCACAAAAAAGCCTACAGCACCTGATATTCCCAGGTGGTCTCCCATCCAGGTACTAACTAGGCCTGACACTGCTTAGCTTCCGAGATCAGACGAGATCGGGCGCAATCAGTGTGGTGTGGCCGTAGGCTCTGGGCCTAGTGAGTTTTGTACTTTTAAGCATCTAGTCAGCTAGACCTTGCAGTTTTCAAAGGCAATTGAGAAATGGCTCACTTCCTGAACTTGGAGCACAAAAAAGCCTACAGCACCTGGTATTCCCAGGCGGTCTCCCATCCAGGTACTAACGAGGCCCGACACTGCTTAGCTTCCGAGATCAGACGAGATCGGGCGCATTCAGTGTGGTGTGGCCGTAGGCTCTGGGCCTTGTGAGTTTTGTACTTTTAAGCATCTAGTCGGCTAGACCTTGCAGTTTTGAAAGGCAATTGAGAAATGGCTCACTTCCTGAACTTGGAGTACAAAAAAGCCTACAGCACCTGGTATTCCCAGGCGGTCTCCCATCCAGGTACTAACTAGGCCCGACACTGCTTAGCTTCTGAGATCAGACGAGATCAGGCGCATTCAGTGTGGTGTGGCCGTAGGCTCTGGGCCTAGTGAGTTTTGTACTTTTAAGCATCTAGTCGGCTAGACCTTGCAGTTTTAAAAGGCAATTGAGAAAGGGCTCACTTCCTGAACTTGGAGCACAAAAAAGCCTACAGCACCTGGTATTCCCAGGCGGTCTCCCATCCAGGTACTAACTAGGCCTGACACTGCTTAACTTCCGAGATCAGACGAGATCGGGTGCATTCAGTGTGGTGTGGCCGTAGGCTCTAGGAATGCTAAGAATATTACTCTTATGCATTTGCATTTAGTAAGCTAAGCCATGCAGCCACTTGCAACATGATACCACGCTCATCGCTCGATCAGGCTCGATCAGGCGAGATATATAAGACTGGTGGGCCCATTCAGGACTCCTATGTCTGGTAGGATAACTTTAATTCATCCATCCTGTGTCTGTTGCAGGGAGGTGGAGAGAACAATCAACACAATAATGGGTTTCTTTCATGCCTCTTGAAGGACTCAATATTCTCTGTACTGCATTACATGTGAAAGTCGATTTATTACCCATGAACACACTACCTGTATGCTAATTCTATGTAAAAAGGTAGCTCCAGCCCTCATGAGTTTGTCCAACATTTCCGCTATAAAACGGGATACAATTATTTTGGAAACATACCAAATTTGAAAAATAATTGAGAAGTTGCGCAATTACTAATCATGGAGCACAAAAAAGCCTACAGCACCTGGTATTCCCAGGCAGTCTCCCATCCAGGTACTAACTAGGCCCGACCCTGCTTAGCTTCCGAGATCGGGCGCATTCAGTGTGGTGTGGCCGTAGGCGCTGGGCCTAGTGAGTTTTGTACTTTTAAGCATCTAGTCGGCTAGACCTTGCAGTTTTGAAAGGCAATTGTGAAATGGCTCACTTCCTGAACTTGGAGCACAAAAAAAGCCTACAGCACCTGGTATTCCCAGGCGGTCTCCCATCCAGGTACTAACGAGGCCAGACACTGCTTAGCTTCCGAGATCAGACGAGATCGGGCGCAATCAGTGTGGTGTGGCCGTAGGCTCTGGGCCTTGTGAGTTTTGTACTTTTAAGCATCTAGTCGGCTAGACCTTGCAGTTTTGAAAGGCAATTGAGAAATGGCTCACTTCCTGAACTTGGAGTACAAAAAAGCCTACAGCACCTGGTATTCCCAGGCGGTCTCCCATCCAGGTACTAACTAGGCCCGACACTGCTTAGCTTCTGAGATCAGACGAGATCAGGCGCATTCAGTGTGGTGTGGCCGTAGGCTCTGGGCCTTGTGAGTTTTGTACTTTTAAGCATCTAGTCGGCTAGACCTTGCAGTTTTGAAAGGCAATTGAGAAATGGCTCACTTCCTGAACTTGGAGTACAAAAAAGCCTACAGCACCTGGTATTCCCAGGCGGTCTCCCATCCAGGTACTAACTAGGCCCGACACTGCTTAGCTTCTGAGATCAGACGAGATCAGGCGCATTCAGTGTGGTGTGGCCGTAGGCTCTGGGCCTAGGAAGTTTTGTACTTTTAAGCATCTAGTCGGCTAGACCTTGCAGTTTTAAAAGGCAATTGAGAAAGGGCTCACTTCCTGAACTTGGAGCACAAAAAAGCCTACAGCACCTGGTATTCCCAGGCAGTCTCCCATCCAGGTACTAACTAGGCCTGACACTGCTTCACTTCCGAGATCAGACAAGATCGGGTGCATTCAGTGTGGTGTGGCCGTAGGCTCTAGGAATGCTAAGAATATTACTCTTATGCATTTGCATTTAGTAAGCTAAGCCATGCAGCCACTTGCAACATGATACCACGCTCATCGCTCGATCAGGCGAGATATATAAGACTGGTGGGCCCATTCAGGACTCCTATGTCTGGTAGGATAACTTTAATTCATCCATCCTGTGTCTGTTGCAGGGAGGTGGAGAGAACAATCAACACAATAATGGGTTTCTTTCATGCCTCTTGAAGGACTCAATATTCTCTGTACTGCATTACATGTGAAAGTCGATTTATTACCCATGAACACACTACCTGTATGCTAATTCTATGTAAAAAGGTAGCTCCAGCCCTCATGATGTTGTCCAACATTTCCGCTATAAAACGGGATACAATTATTTTGGAAACATACCAAATTTGAAAAATAATTGAGAAGTTGCGCAATTACTAATCATGGAGCACAAAAAAGCCTACAGCACCTGGTATTCCCAGGCAGTCTCCCATCCAGGTACTAACTAGGCCCGACCCTGCTTAGCTTCCGAGATCGGGCGCATTCAGTGTGGTGTGGCCGTAGGCTCTGGGCCTAGTGAGTTTTGTACTTTTAAGCATCTAGTCGGCTAGACCTTGCAGTTTTGAAAGGCAATTGTGAAATGGCTCACTTCCTGAACTTGGAGCACAAAAAAGCCTACAGCACCTGGTATTCCCAGGCGGTCTCCCATCCAGGTACTAACGAGGCCCGACACTGCTTAGCTTCCGAGATCAGACGAGATCGGGCGCATTCAGTGTGGTGTGGCCGTAGGCTCTGGGCCTTGTGAGTTTTGTACTTTTAAGCATCTAGTCGGCTAGACGCAGTTTTGAAAGGCAATTGAGAAATGGCTCACTTCCTGAACTTGGAGTACAAAAAAGCCTACAGCACCTGGTATTCCCAGGCGGTCTCCCATCCAGGTACTAACTAGGCCCAACACTGCTTAGCTTCTGAGATCAGACGAGATCAGGCGCATTCAGTGTGGTGTGGCCGTAGGCTCTGGGCCTAGTGAGTTTTGTACTTTTAAGCATCTAGTCGGCTAGACCTTGCAGTTTTGAAAGGCAATTGAGAAAGGGCTCACTTCCTGAACTTGGAGCACAAAAAAGCCTACAGCACCTGGTATTCCCAGGCGGTCTCCCATCCAGGTACTAACTAGGCCTAACACTGCTTAACTTCTGAGATCAGACGAGATCAGGTGCATTCAGTGTGGTGTGGCCGTAGGCTCTAGGAATGCTAAGAATATTACTCTTATGCATTTGCATTTAGTAAGCTAAGCCATGCAGCCACTTGCAACATGATACCACGCTCATCGCTCGATCAGGCTCGATCAGGCGAGATATATAAGACTGGTGGGCCCATTCAGGACTCCTATGTCTGGTAGGATAACTTTAATTCATCCATCCTGTGTCTGTTGCAGGGAGGTGGAGAGAACAATCAACACAATAATGGTTTTCTTTCATGCCTCTTGAAGGACTCAATATTCTCTGTACTGCATTACATGTGAAAGTCGATTTATTACCATGAACACACTACCTGTATGCTAATTCTATGTTAAAAGGTAGCTCCAGCCCTCATGATGTTGTCCAACATTTCCGCTATAAAACGGGATACAATTATTTTGGAAACATACCAAATTTGAAAAATAATTGAGAAGTTGCGCAATTACTAATCATGGAGCACAAAAAAGCCTACAGCACCTGGTATTCCCAGGCAGTCTCCCATCCAGGTACTAACTAGGCCTGACCCTGCTTAGCTTCCGAGATCGGGCGCATTCAGTGTGGTGTGGCCGTAGGCTCTGGGCCTAGTGAGTTTTGTACTTTTAAGCATCTAGTCGGCTAGACCTTGCAGTTTTGAAAGGCAATTGTGAAATGGCTCACTTCCTGAACTTGGAGCACAAAAAAGCCTACAGCACCTGGTATTCCCAGGTGGTCTCCCATCCAGGTACTAACTAGGCCCAACACTGCTTAGCTTCTGAGATCAGACAAGATCAGGCGCATTCAGTGTGGTGTGGCCGTAGGCTCTGGGCCTAGTGAGTTTTGTACTTTTAAGCATCTAGTCGGCTAGACCATGCAGTTTTAAAAGGCAATTGAGAAAGGGCTCACTTCCTGAACTTGGAGCACAAAAAAGCCTACAGCACCTGGTATTCCCAGGCGGTCTCCCATCCAGGTACTAACTAGGTCTGACACTGCTTAACTTCCAAGATCAGACGAGATCGGGTGCATTCAGTGTGGTGTGGCCGTAGTCTCTAGGAATGCTAAGAATATTACTCTTATGCATTTGCATTTAGTAAGCTAAGCCATGCAGCCACTTGCAACATGATACCACGCTCATCGCTCGATCAGGCTCGATCAGGCGAGATATATAAGACTGGTGGGCCCATTCAGGACTCCTATGTCTGGTAGGATAACTTTAATTCATCCATCCTGTGTCTGTTGCAGGGAGGTGGAGAGAACAATCAACACAATAATGGTTTTCTTTCATGCCTCTTGAAGGACTCAATATTCTCTGTACTGCATTACATGTGAAAGTCGATTTATTACCCATGAACACACTACCTGTATGCTAATTCTATGTAAAAAGGTAGCTCCAGCCCTCATGATGTTGTCCAACATTTCCGCTATAAAACGGTATACAATTATTTTGGAAACATACCAAATTTGAAAAATAATTGAGAAGTTGCGCAATTACTAATCATGGAGCACAAAAAAGCCTACAGCACCTGGTATTCCCAGGCAGTCTCCCATCCAGGTACTAACTAGGCCCGACCCTGCTTAGCTTCCGAGACCGGGCACATTCAGTGTGGTGTGGCCGTAGGCTCTGGGCCTAGTGAGTTTTGTACTTTTAAGCATCTAGTCGGCTAGACCTTGCAGTTTTGAAAGGCAATTGTGAAATGGCTCACTTCCTGAACTTGGAGCACAAAAAAGCCTACAGCACCTGGTATTCCCAGGCGGTCTCCCATCCAGGTACTAACGAGGCCCGACACTGCTTAGCTTCCGAGATCAGACGCATTCAGTGTGGTGTGGCCGTAGGCTCTGGGCCTTGTGAGTTTTGTACTTTTAAGCATCTAGTCGGCTAGACCTTGCAGTTTTGAAAGGCAATTGTGAAATGGCTCACTTCCTGAACTTGGAGCACAAAAAAGCCTACAGCACCTGATATTCCCAGGTGGTCTCCCATCCAGGTACTAACTAGGCCCGACACTGCTTAGCTTCCAAGATCAGACGAGATCGGGCGCAATCAGTGTGGTGTGGCCGTAGGCTCTGGGCCTAGTGAGTTTTGTACTTTTAAGCATCTAGTCAGCTAGACCTTGCAGTTTTCAAAGGCAATTGAGAAATGGCTCACTTCCTGAACTTGGAGCACAAAAAAGCCTACAGCACCTGGTATTCCCAGGCGGTCTCCCATCCAGGTACTAACGAGGCCCGACACTGCTTAGCTTCCGAGATCAGACGAGATCGGGCGCATTCAGTGTGGTGTGGCCGTAGGCTCTGGGCCTTGTGAGTTTTGTACTTTTAAGCATCTAGTCGGCTAGACCTTGCAGTTTTGAAAGGCAATTGAGAAATGGCTCACTTCCTGAACTTGGAGTACAAAAAAGCCTACAGCACCTGGTATTCCCAGGCGGTCTCCCATCCAGGTACTAACTAGGCCCGACACTGCTTAGCTTCTGAGATCAGACGAGATCAGGCGCATTCAGTGTGGTGTGGCCGTAGGCTCTAGGAATGCTAAGAATATTACTCTTATGCATTTGCATTTAGTAAGCTAAGCCATGCAGCCACTTGCAACATGATACCACGCTCATCGCTCGATCAGGCTCGATCAGGCGAGATATATAAGACTGGTGGGCCCATTCAGGACTCCTATGTCTGGTAGGATAACTTTAATTCATCCATCCTGTGTCTGTTGCAGGGAGGTGGAGAGAACAATCAACACAATAATGGTTTTCTTTCATGCCTCTTGAAGGACTCAATATTCTCTGTACTGCATTACATGTGAAAGTCGATTTATTACCCATGAACACACTACCTGTATGCTAATTCTATGTAAAAAGGTAGCTCCAGCCCTCATGATGTTGTCCAACATTTCCGCTATAAAACGGGATACAATTATTTTGGAAACATACCAAATTTGAAAAATAATTGAGAAGTTGCGCAATTACTAATCATGGAGCACAAAAAAGCCTACAGCACCTGGTATTCCCAGGCAGTCTCCCATCCAGGTACTAACTAGGCCCGACCCTGCTTAGCTTCCGAGATCGGGCGCATTCAGTGTGGTGTGGCCGTAGGCGCTGGGCCTAGTGAGTTTTGTACTTTTAAGCATCTAGTCGGCTAGACCTTGCAGTTTTGAAAGGCAATTGTGAAATGGCTCACTTCCTGAACTTGGAGCACAAAAAAAGCCTACAGCACCTGGTATTCCCAGGCGGTCTCCCATCCAGGTACTAACTAGGCCCGACACTGCTTAGCTTCTGAGATCAGACGAGATCAGGCGCATTCAGTGTGGTGTGGCCGTAGGCTCTGGGCCTTGTGAGTTTTGTACTTTTAAGCATCTAGTCGGCTAGACCTTGCAGTTTTGAAAGGCAATTGAGAAATGGCTCACTTCCTGAACTTGGAGTACAAAAAAGCCTACAGCACCTGGTATTCCCAGGCGGTCTCCCATCCAGGTACTAACTAGGCCCGACACTGCTTAGCTTCTGAGATCAGACGAGATCAGGCGCATTCAGTGTGGTGTGGCCGTAGGCTCTGGGCCTAGGAAGTTTTGTACTTTTAAGCATCTAGTCGGCTAGACCTTGCAGTTTTAAAAGGCAATTGAGAAAGGGCTCACTTCCTGAACTTGGAGCACAAAAAAGCCTACAGCACCTGGTATTCCCAGGCGGTCTCCCATCCAGGTACTAACTAGGCCTGACACTGCTTCACTTCCGAGACCAGACGAGATCGGGTGCATTCAGTGTGGTGTGGCCGTAGGCTCTAGGAATGCTAAGAATATTACTCTTATGCATTTGCATTTAGTAAGCTAAGCCATGCAGCCACTTGCAACATGATAACACGCTCATCGCTCGATCAGGCGAGATATATAAGACTGGTGGGCCCATTCAGGACTCCTATGTCTGGTAGGATAACTTTAATTCATCCATCCTGTGTCTGTTGCAGGGAGGTGGAGAGAACAATCAACACAATAATGGGTTTCTTTCATGCCTCTTGAAGGACTCAATATTCTCTGTACTGCATTACATGTGAAAGTCGATTTATTACCCATGAACACACTACCTGTATGCTAATTCTATGTAAAAAGGTAGCTCCAGCCCTCATGATGTTGTCCAACATTTCCGCTATAAAACGGGATACAATTATTTTGGAAACATACCAAATTTGAAAAATAATTGAGAAGTTGCGCAATTACTAATCATGGAGCACAAAAAAGCCTACAGCACCTGGTATTCCCAGGCAGTCTCCCATCCAGGTACTAACTAGGCCCGACCCTGCTTAGCTTCCGAGATCGGGCGCATTCAGTGTGGTGTGGCCGTAGGCTCTGGGCCTAGTGAGTTTTGTACTTTTAAGCATCTAGTCGGCTAGACCTTGCAGTTTTGAAAGGCAATTGTGAAATGGCTCACTTCCTGAACTTGGAGCACAAAAAAGCCTACAGCACCTGGTATTCCCAGGCGGTCTCCCATCCAGGTACTAACGAGGCCCAACACTGCTTAGCTTCTGAGATCAGACGAGATCGTGCGCATTCAGTGTGGTGTGGCCGTAGGCTCTGGGCCTTGTGAGTTTTGTACTTTTAAGCATCTAGTCGGCTAGACCTTGCAGTTTTGAAAGGCAATTGAGAAATGGCTCACTTCCTGAACTTGGAGTACAAAAAAGCCTACAGCACCTGGTATTCCCAGGCGGTCTCCCATCCAGGTACTAACTAGGCCCAACACTGCTTAGCTTCTGAGATCAGACGAGATCAGGCGCATTCAGTGTGGTGTGGCCGTAGGCTCTGGGCCTAGTGAGTTTTGTACTTTTAAGCATCTAGTCGGCTAGACCTTGCAGTTTTGAAAGGCAATTGAGAAAGGGCTCACTTCCTGAACTTGGAGCACAAAAAAGCCTACAGCACCTGGTATTCCCAGGCGGTCTCCCATCCAGGTACTAACTAGGCCTAACACTGCTTAACTTCTGAGATCAGACGAGATCAGGTGCATTCAGTGTGGTGTGGCCGTAGGCTCTAGGAATGCTAAGAATATTACTCTTATGCATTTGCATTTAGTAAGCTAAGCCATGCAGCCACTTGCAACATGATACCACGCTCGATCAGGCGAGATATATAAGACTGGTGGGCCCATTCAGGACTCCTATGTCTGGTAGGATAACTTTAATTCATCCATCCTGTGTCTGTTGCAGGGAGGTGGAGAGAACAATCAACACAATAATGGTTTTCTTTCATGCCTCTTGAAGGACTCAATATTCTCTGTACTGCATTACATGTGAAAGTCGATTTATTACCCATGAACACACTACCTGTATGCTAATTCTATGTAAAAAGGTAGCTCCAGCCCTCATGATGTTGTCCAACATTTCCGCTATAAAACGGGATACAATTATTTTGGAAACATACCAAATTTGAAAAATAATTGAGAAGTTGCGCAATTACTAATCATGGAGCACAAAAAAGCCTACAGCACCTGGTATTCCCAGGCAGTCTCCCATCCAGGTACTAACTAGGCCCGACCCTGCTTAGCTTCCGAGATCGGGCGCATTCAGTGTGGTGTGGCCGTAGGCTCTGGGCCTAGTGAGTTTTGTACTTTTAAGCATCTAGTCGGCTAGACCTTGCAGTTTTGAAAGGCAATTGTGAAATGGCTCACTTCCTGAACTTGGAGCACAAAAAAGCCTACAGCACCTGGTATTCCCAGGCGGTCTCCCATCCAGGTACTAACGAGGCCCGACACTGCTTAGCTTCCGAGATCAGACGCATTCAGTGTGGTGTGGCCGTAGGCTCTGGGCCTTGTGAGTTTTGTACTTTTAAGCATCTAGTCGGCTAGACCTTGCAGTTTTGAAAGGAAATTGTGAAATGGCTCACTTCCTGAACTTGGAGCACAAAAAAGCCTACAGCACCTGATATTCCCAGGTGGTCTCCCATCCAGGTACTAACTAGGCCCGACACTGCTTAGCTTCTGAGATCAGACGAGATCAGGCGCATTCAGTGTGGTGTGGCCGTAGGCTCTGGGCCTAGTGAGTTTTGTACTTTTAAGCATCTAGTCGGCTAGACCTTGCAGTTTTAAAAGGCAATTGAGAAAGGGCTCACTTCCTGAACTTGGAGCACAAAAAAGCCTACAGCACCTGGTATTCCCAGGCGGTCTCCCATCCAGGTACTAACTAGGCCTGACACTGCTTAACTTCCGAGATCAGACAAGATCGGGTGCATTCAGTGTGGTGTGGCCGTAGGCTCTAGGAATGCTAAGAATATTACTCTTATGCATTTGCATTTAGTAAGCTAAGCCATGCAGCCACTTGCAACATGATACCACGCTCATCGCTCGATCAGGCTCGATCAGGCGAGATATATAAGACTGGTGGGCCCATTCAGGACTCCTATGTCTGGTAGGATAACTTTAATTCATCCATCCTGTGTCTGTTGCAGGGAGGTGGAGAGAACAATCAACACAATAATGGGTTTCTTTCATGCCTCTTGAAGGACTCAATATTCTCTGTACTGCATTACATGTGAAAGTCGATTTATTACCCATGAACACACTACCTGTATGCTAATTCTATGTAAAAAGGTAGCTCCAGCCCTCATGATGTTGTCCAACATTTCCGCTATAAAACGGGATACAATTATTTTGGAAACATACCAAATTTGAAAAATAATTGAGAAGTTGCGCAATTACTAATCATGGAGCACAAAAAAGCCTACAGCACCTGGTATTCCCAGGCAGTCTCCCATCCAGGTACTAACTAGGCCCGACCCTGCTTAGCTTCCGAGATCGGGCGCATTCAGTGTGGTGTGGCCGTAGGCGCTGGGCCTAGTGAGTTTTGTACTTTTAAGCATCTAGTCGGCTAGACCTTGCAGTTTTGAAAGGCAATTGTGAAATGGCTCACTTCCTGAACTTGGAGCACAAAAAAAGCCTACAGCACCTGGTATTCCCAGGCGGTCTCCCATCCAGGTACTAACGAGGCCCGACACTGCTTAGCTTCCGAGATCAGACGAGATCGGGCGCAATCAGTGTGGTGTGGCCGTAGGCTCTGGGCCTTGTGAGTTTTGTACTTTTAAGCATCTAGTCGGCTAGACCTTGCAGTTTTGAAAGGCAATTGAGAAATGGCTCACTTCCTGAACTTGGAGTACAAAAAAGCCTACAGCACCTGGTATTCCCAGGCGGTCTCCCATCCAGGTACTAACTAGGCCCGACACTGCTTAGCTTCTGAGATCAGACGAGATCAGGCGCATTCAGTGTGGTGTGGCCGTAGGCTCTGGGCCTTGTGAGTTTTGTACTTTTAAGCATCTAGTCGGCTAGACCTTGCAGTTTTGAAAGGCAATTGAGAAATGGCTCACTTCCTGAACTTGGAGTACAAAAAAGCCTACAGCACCTGGTATTCCCAGGCGGTCTCCCATCCAGGTACTAACTAGGCCCGACACTGCTTAGCTTCTGAGATCAGACGAGATCAGGCGCATTCAGTGTGGTGTGGCCGTAGGCTCTGGGCTTAGGAAGTTTTGTACTTTTAAGCATCTAGTCGGCTAGACCTTGCAGTTTTAAAAGGCAATTGAGAAAGGGCTCACTTCCTGAACTTGGAGCACAAAAAACCCTACAGCACCTGGTATTCCCAGGCGGTCTCCCATCCAGGTACTAACTAGGCCTGACACTGCTTCACTTCCGAGACCAGACGAGATCGGGTGCATTCAGTGTGGTGTGGCCGTAGGCTCTAGGAATGCTAAGAATATTACTCTTATGCATTTGCATTTAGTAAGCTAAGCCATGCAGCCACTTGCAACATGATACCACGCTCATCGCTCGATCAGGCGAGATATATAAGACTGGTGGGCCCATTCAGGACTCCTATGTCTGGTAGGATAACTTTAATTCATCCATCCTGTGTCTGTTGCAGGGAGGTGGAGAGAACAATCAACACAATAATGGTTTTCTTTCATGCCTCTTGAAGGACTCAATATTCTCTGTACTGCATTACATGTGAAAGTCGATTTATTACCCCTGAACACACTACCTGTATGCTAATTCTATGTAAAAAGGTAGCTCCAGCCCTCATGATGTTGTCCAACATTTCCGCTATAAAACGGGATACAATTATTTTGGAAACATACCAAATTTGAAAAATAATTGAGAAGTTGCGCAATTACTAATCATGGAGCACAAAAAAGCCTACAGCACCTGGTATTCCCAGGCAGTCTCCCATCCAGGTACTAACTAGGCCCGACCCTGCTTAGCTTCCGAGATCGGGCGCATTCAGTGTGGTGTGGCCGTAGGCTCTGGGCCTAGTGAGTTTTGTACTTTTAAGCATCTAGTCGGCTAGACCTTGCAGTTTTGAAAGGCAATTGTGAAATGGCTCACTTCCTGAACTTGGAGCACAAAAAAGCCTACAGCACCTGGTATTCCCAGGCGGTCTCCCATCCAGGTACTAACGAGGCCCGACACTGCTTAGCTTCTGAGATCAGACGAGATCGTGCGCATTCAGTGTGGTGTGGCCGTAGGCTCTGGGCCTTGTGAGTTTTGTACTTTTAAGCATCTAGTCGGCTAGACCTTGCAGTTTTGAAAGGCAATTGAGAAATGGCTCACTTCCTGAACTTGGAGTACAAAAAAGCCTACAGCACCTGGTATTCCCAGGCGGTCTCCCATCCAGGTACTAACTAGGCCCAACACTGCTTAGCTTCTGAGATCAGACAAGATCAGGCGCATTCAGTGTGGTGTGGCCGTAGGCTCTGGGCCTAGTGAGTTTTGTACTTTTAAGCATCTAGTCGGCTAGACCGTGCAGTTTTAAAAGGCAATTGAGAAAGGGCTCACTTCCTGAACTTGGAGCACAAAAAAGCCTACAGCACCTGGTATTCCCAGGCGGTCTCCCATCCAGGTACTAACTAGGCCTGACACTGCTTAACTTCCAAGATCAGACGAGATCGGGTGCATTCAGTGTGGTGTGGCCGTAGTCTCTAGGAATGCTAAGAATATTACTCTTATGCATTTGCATTTAGTAAGCTAAGCCATGCAGCCACTTGCAACATGATACCACGCTCATCGCTCGATCAGGCTCGATCAGGCGAGATATATAAGACTGGTGGGCCCATTCAGGACTCCTATGTCTGGTAGGATAACTTTAATTCATCCATCCTATGTCTGTTGCAGGGAGGTGGAGAGAACAATCAACACAATAATGGTTTTCTTTCATGCCTCTTGAAGGACTCAATATTCTCTGTACTGCATTACATGTGAAAGTCGATTTATTACCCATGAACACACTACCTGTATGCTAATTCTATGTAAAAAGGTAGCTCCAGCCCTCATGATGTTGTCCAACATTTCCGCTATAAAACGGTATACAATTATTTTGGAAACATACCAAATTTGAAAAATAATTGAGAAGTTGCGCAATTACTAATCATGGAGCACAAAAAAGCCTACAGCACCTGGTATTCCCAGGCAGTCTCCCATCCAGGTACTAACTAGGCCCGACCCTGCTTAGCTTCCGAGATCGGGCGCATTCAGTGTGGTGTGGCCGTAGGCTCTGGGCCTAGTGAGTTTTGTACTTTTAAGCATCTAGTCGGCTAGACCTTGCAGTTTTGAAAGGCAATTGTGAAATGGCTCACTTCCTGAACTTGGAGCACAAAAAAGCCTACAGCACCTGGTATTCCCAGGTGGTCTCCCATCCAGGTACTAACTAGGCCCGACACTGCTTAGCTTCCTTGATCAGACGAGATCGGGCGCAATCAGTGTGGTGTGGCCGTAGGCTCTGGGCCTAGTGAGTTTTGTACTTTTAAGCATCTAGTCAGCTAGACCTTGCAGTTTTGAAAGGCAATTGAGAAATGGCTCACTTCCTGAACTTGGAGCACAAAAAAGCCTACAGCACCTGGTATTCCCAGGCGGTCTCCCATCCAGGTACTAACGAGGCCCGACACTGCTTAGCTTCCGAGATCAGACGAGATCGGGCGCATTCAGTGTGGTGTGGCCGTAGGCTCTGGGCCTTGTGAGTTTTGTACTTTTAAGCATCTAGTCGGCTAGACCTTGCAGTTTTGAAAGGCAATTGAGAAATGGCTCACTTCCTGAACTTGGAGTACAAAAAAGCCTACAGCACCTGGTATTCCCAGGCGGTCTCCCATCCAGGTACTAACTAGGCCCGACACTGCTTAGCTTCTGAGATCAGACGAGATCAGGCGCATTCAGTGTGGTGTGGCCGTAGGCTCTGGGCCTAGTGAGTTTTGTACTTTTAAGCATCTAGTCGGCTAGACCTTGCAGTTTTAAAAGGCAATTGAGAAAGGGCTCACTTCCTGAACTTGGAGCACAAAAAAGCCTACAGCACCTGGTATTCCCAGGCGGTCTCCCATCCAGGTATTAACTAGGCCTAACACTGCTTAACTTCCGAGATCAGACGAGATCAGGTGCATTCAGTGTGGTGTGGCCGTAGGCTCTAGGAATGCTAAGAATATTACTCTTATGCATTTGCATTTAGTAAGCTAAGCCATGCAGCCACTTGCAACATGATACCACGCTCATCGCTCGATCAGGCTCGATCAGGCGAGATATATAAGACTGGTGGGCCCATTCAGGACTCCTATGTCTGGTAGGATAACTTTAATTCATCCATCCTGTGTCTGTTGCAGGGAGGTGGAGAGAACAATCAACACAATAATGGTTTTCTTTCATGCCTCTTGAAGGACTCAATATTCTCTGTACTGCATTACATGTGAAAGTCGATTTATTACCCATGAACACACTACCTGTATGCTAATTCTATGTAAAAAGGTAGCTCCAGCCCTCATGATGTTGTCCAACATTTCCGCTATAAAACGGGATACAATTATTTTGGAAACATACCAAATTTGAAAAATAATTGAGAAGTTGCGCAATTACTAATCATGGAGCACAAAAAAGCCTACAGCACCTGGTATTCCCAGGCAGTCTCCCATCCAGGTACTAACTAGGCCCGACCCTGCTTAGCTTCCGAGATCGGGCGCATTCAGTGTGGTGTGGCCGTAGGCTCTGGGCCTAGTGAGTTTTGTACTTTTAAGCATCTAGTCGGCTAGACCTTGCAGTTTTGAAAGGCAATTGTGAAATGGCTCACTTCCTGAACTTGGAGCACAAAAAAGCCTACAGCACCTGGTATTCCCAGGTGGTCTCCCATCCAGGTACTAACTAGGCCCAACACTGCTTAGCTTCTGAGATCAGACAAGATCAGGCGCATTCAGTGTGGTGTGGCCGTAGGCTCTGGGCCTAGTGAGTTTTGTACTTTTAAGCATCTAGTCGGCTAGACCGTGCAGTTTTAAAAGGCAATTGAGAAAGGGCTCACTTCCTGAACTTGGAGCACAAAAAAGCCTACAGCACCTGGTATTCCCAGGCGGTCTCCCATCCAGGTACTAACTAGGCCTGACACTGCTTAACTTCCAAGATCAGACGAGATCGGGTGCATTCAGTGTGGTGTGGCCGTAGTCTCTAGGAATGCTAAGAATATTACTCTTATGCATTTGCATTTAGTAAGCTAAGCCACTTGCAACATGATACCACGCTCATCGCTCGATCAGGCTCGATCAGGCGAGATATATAAGACTGGTGGGCCCATTCAGGACTCCTATGTCTGGTAGGATAACTTTAATTCATCCATCCTGTGTCTGTTGCAGGGAGGTGGAGAGAACAATCAACACAATAATGGTTTTCTTTCATGCCTCTTGAAGGACTCAATATTCTCTGTACTGCATTACATGTGAAAGTCGATTTATTACCCATGAACACACTACCTGTATGCTAATTCTATGTAAAAAGGTAGCTCCAGCCCTCATGATGTTGTCCAACATTTCCGCTATAAAACGGTATACAATTATTTTGGAAACATACCAAATTTGAAAAATAATTGAGAAGTTGCGCAATTACTAATCATGGAGCACAAAAAAGCCTACAGCACCTGGTATTCCCAGGCAGTCTCCCATCCAGGTACTAACTAGGCCCGACCCTGCTTAGCTTCCGAGATCGGGCGCATTCAGTGTGGTGTGGCCGTAGGCTCTGGGCCTAGTGAGTTTTGTACTTTTAAGCATCTAGTCGGCTAGACCTTGCAGTTTTGAAAGGCAATTGTGAAATGGCTCACTTCCTGAACTTGGAGCACAAAAAAGCCTACAGCACCTGGTATTCCCAGGCGGTCTCCCATCCAGGTACTAACGAGGCCCGACACTGCTTAGCTTCCGAGATCGGGCGCATTCAGTGTGGTGTGGCCGTAGGCTCTGGGCCTTGTGAGTTTTGTACTTTTAAGCATCTAGTCGGCTAGACCTTGCAGTTTTGAAAGGTAATTGTGAAATGGCTCACTTCCTGAACTTGGAGCACAAAAAAGCCTACAGCACCTGATATTCCCAGGTGGTCTCCCATCCAGGTACTAACTAGGCCTGACACTGCTTAGCTTCCGAGATCAGACGAGATCGGGCGCAATCAGTGTGGTGTGGCCGTAGGCTCTGGGCCTAGTGAGTTTTGTACTTTTAAGCATCTAGTCAGCTAGACCTTGCAGTTTTCAAAGGCAATTGAGAAATGGCTCACTTCCTGAACTTGGAGCACAAAAAAGCCTACAGCACCTGGTATTCCCAGGCGGTCTCCCATCCAGGTACTAACGAGGCCCGACACTGCTTAGCTTCCGAGATCAGACGAGATCGGGCGCATTCAGTGTGGTGTGGCCGTAGGCTCTGGGCCTTGTGAGTTTTGTACTTTTAAGCATCTAGTCGGCTAGACCTTGCAGTTTTGAAAGGCAATTGAGAAATGGCTCACTTCCTGAACTTGGAGTACAAAAAAGCCTACAGCACCTGGTATTCCCAGGCGGTCTCCCATCCAGGTACTAACTAGGCCCGACACTGCTTAGCTTCTGAGATCAGACGAGATCAGGCGCATTCAGTGTGGTGTGGCCGTAGGCTCTGGGCCTAGTGAGTTTTGTACTTTTAAGCATCTAGTCGGCTAGACCTTGCAGTTTTAAAAGGCAATTGAGAAAGGGCTCACTTCCTGAACTTGGAGCACAAAAAAGCCTACAGCACCTGGTATTCCCAGGCGGTCTCCCATCCAGGTACTAACTAGGCCTGACACTGCTTAACTTCCGAGATCAGACGAGATCGGGTGCATTCAGTGTGGTGTGGCCGTAGGCTCTAGGAATGCTAAGAATATTACTCTTATGCATTTGCATTTAGTAAGCTAAGCCATGCAGCCACTTGCAACATGATACCACGCTCATCGCTCGATCAGGCTCGATCAGGCGAGATATATAAGACTGGTGGGCCCATTCAGGACTCCTATGTCTGGTAGGATAACTTTAATTCATCCATCCTGTGTCTGTTGCAGGGAGGTGGAGAGAACAATCAACACAATAATGGGTTTCTTTCATGCCTCTTGAAGGACTCAATATTCTCTGTACTGCATTACATGTGAAAGTCGATTTATTACCCATGAACACACTACCTGTATGCTAATTCTATGTAAAAAGGTAGCTCCAGCCCTCATGAGTTTGTCCAACATTTCCGCTATAAAACGGGATACAATTATTTTGGAAACATACCAAATTTGAAAAATAATTGAGAAGTTGCGCAATTACTAATCATGGAGCACAAAAAAGCCTACAGCACCTGGTATTCCCAGGCAGTCTCCCATCCAGGTACTAACTAGGCCCGACCCTGCTTAGCTTCCGAGATCGGGCGCATTCAGTGTGGTGTGGCCGTAGGCGCTGGGCCTAGTGAATTTTGTACTTTTAAGCATCTAGTCGGCTAGACCTTGCAGTTTTGAAAGGCAATTGTGAAATGGCTCACTTCCTGAACTTGGAGCACAAAAAAAGCCTACAGCACCTGGTATTCCCAGGCGGTCTCCCATCCAGGTACTAACGAGGCCCGACACTGCTTAGCTTCCGAGATCAGACGAGATCGGGCGCAATCAGTGTGGTGTGGCCGTAGGCTCTGGGCCTTGTGAGTTTTGTACTTTTAAGCATCTAGTCGGCTAGACCTTGCAGTTTTGAAAGGCAATTGAGAAATGGCTCACTTCCTGAACTTGGAGTACAAAAAAGCCTACAGCACCTGGTATTCCCAGGCGGTCTCCCATCCAGGTACTAACTAGGCCCGACACTGCTTAGCTTCTGAGATCAGACGAGATCAGGCGCATTCAGTGTGGTGTGGCCGTAGGCTCTGGGCCTTGTGAGTTTTGTACTTTTAAGCATCTAGTCGGCTAGACCTTGCAGTTTTGAAAGGCAATTGAGAAATGGCTCACTTCCTGAACTTGGAGTACAAAAAAGCCTACAGCACCTGGTATTCCCAGGCGGTCTCCCATCCAGGTACTAACTAGGCCCGACACTGCTTAGCTTCTGAGATCAGACGAGATCAGGCGCATTCAGTGTGGTGTGGCCGTAGGCTCTGGGCCTAGGAAGTTTTGTACTTTTAAGCATCTAGTCGGCTAGACCTTGCAGTTTTAAAAGGCAATTGAGAAAGGGCTCACTTCCTGAACTTGGAGCACAAAAAAGCCTACAGCACCTGGTATTCCCAGGCGGTCTCCCATCCAGGTACTAACTAGGCCTGACACTGCTTCACTTCCGAGATCAGACAAGATCGGGTGCATTCAGTGTGGTGTGGCCGTAGGCTCTAGGAATGCTAAGAATATTACTCTTATGCATTTGCATTTAGTAAGCTAAGCCATGCAGCCACTTGCAACATGATACCACGCTCATCGCTCGATCAGGCGAGATATATAAGACTGGTGGGCCCATTCAGGACTCCTATGTCTGGTAGGATAACTTTAATTCATCCATCCTGTGTCTGTTGCAGGGAGGTGGAGAGAACAATCAACACAATAATGGGTTTCTTTCATGCCTCTTGAAGGACTCAATATTCTCTGTACTGCATTACATGTGAAAGTCGATTTATTACCCATGAACACACTACCTGTATGCTAATTCTATGTAAAAAGGTAGCTCCAGCCCTCATGATGTTGTCCAACATTTCCGCTATAAAACGGGATACAATTATTTTGGAAACATACCAAATTTGAAAAATAATTGAGAAGTTGCGCAATTACTAATCATGGAGCACAAAAAAGCCTACAGCACCTGGTATTCCCAGGCAGTCTCCCATCCAGGTACTAACTAGGCCCGACCCTGCTTAGCTTCCGAGATCGGGCGCATTCAGTGTGGTGTGGCCGTAGGCTCTGGGCCTAGTGAGTTTTGTACTTTTAAGCATCTAGTCGGCTAGACCTTGCAGTTTTGAAAGGCAATTGTGAAATGGCTCACTTCCTGAACTTGGAGCACAAAAAAGCCTACAGCACCTGGTATTCCCAGGCGGTCTCCCATCCAGGTACTAACGAGGCCCGACACTGCTTAGCTTCCGAGATCAGACGAGATCGGGCGCATTCAGTGTGGTGTGGCCGTAGGCTCTGGGCCTTGTGAGTTTTGTACTTTTAAGCATCTAGTCGGCTAGACCTTGCAGTTTTGAAAGGCAATTGAGAAATGGCTCACTTCCTGAACTTGGAGTACAAAAAAGCCTACAGCACCTGGTATTCCCAGGCGGTCTCCCATCCAGGTACTAACTAGGCCCAACACTGCTTAGCTTCTGAGATCAGACGAGATCAGGCGCATTCAGTGTGGTGTACCCGTAGGCTCTGGGCCTAGTGAGTTTTGTACTTTTAAGCATCTAGTCGGCTAGACCTTGCAGTTTTGAAAGGCAATTGAGAAAGGGCTCACTTCCTGAACTTGGAGCACAAAAAAGCCTACAGCACCTGGTATTCCCAGGCGGTCTCCCATCCAGGTACTAACTAGGCCTAACACTGCTTAACTTCTGAGATCAGACGAGATCAGGTGCATTCAGTGTGGTGTGGCCGTAGGCTCTAGGAATGCTAAGAATATTACTCTTATGCATTTGCATTTAGTAAGCTAAGCCATGCAGCCACTTGCAACATGATACCACGCTCATCGCTCGATCAGGCTCGATCAGGCGAGATATATAAGACTGGTGGGCCCATTCAGGACTCCTATGTCTGGTAGGATAACTTTAATTCATCCATCCTGTGTCTGTTGCAGGGAGGTGGAGAGAACAATCAACACAATAATGGTTTTCTTTCATGCCTCTTGAAGGACTCAATATTCTCTGTACTGCATTACATGTGAAAGTCGATTTATTACCATGAACACACTACCTGTATGCTAATTCTATGTTAAAAGGTAGCTCCAGCCCTCATGATGTTGTCCAACATTTCCGCTATAAAACGGGATACAATTATTTTGGAAACATACCAAATTTGAAAAATAATTGAGAAGTTGCGCAATTACTAATCATGGAGCACAAAAAAGCCTACAGCACCTGGTATTCCCAGGCAGTCTCCCATCCAGGTACTAACTAGGCCTGACCCTGCTTAGCTTCCGAGATCGGGCGCATTCAGTGTGGTGTGGCCGTAGGCTCTGGGCCTAGTGAGTTTTGTACTTTTAAGCATCTAGTCGGCTAGACCTTGCAGTTTTGAAAGGCAATTGTGAAATGGCTCACTTCCTGAACTTGGAGCACAAAAAAGCCTACAGCACCTGGTATTCCCAGGTGGTCTCCCATCCAGGTACTAACTAGGCCCAACACTGCTTAGCTTCTGAGATCAGACAAGATCAGGCGCATTCAGTGTGGTGTGGCCGTAGGCTCTGGGCCTAGTGAGTTTTGTACTTTTAAGCATCTAGTCGGCTAGACCATGCAGTTTTAAAAGGCAATTGAGAAAGGGCTCACTTCCTGAACTTGGAGCACAAAAAAGCCTACAGCACCTGGTATTCCCAGGCGGTCTCCCATCCAGGTACTAACTAGGCCTGACACTGCTTAACTTCCAAGATCAGACGAGATCGGGTGCATTCAGTGTGGTGTGGCCGTAGTCTCTAGGAATGCTAAGAATATTACTCTTATGCATTTGCATTTAGTAAGCTAAGCCATGCAGCCACTTGCAACATGATACCACGCTCATCGCTCGATCAGGCTCGATCAGGCGAGATATATAAGACTGGTGGGCCCATTCAGGACTCCTATGTCTGGTAGGATAACTTTAATTCATCCATCCTGTGTCTGTTGCAGGGAGGTGGAGAGAACAATCAACACAATAATGGTTTTCTTTCATGCCTCTTGAAGGACTCAATATTCTCTGTACTGCATTACATGTGAAAGTCGATTTATTACCCATGAACACACTACCTGTATGCTAATTCTATGTAAAAAGGTAGCTCCAGCCCTCATGATGTTGTCCAACATTTCCGCTATAAAACGGTATACAATTATTTTGGAAACATACCAAATTTGAAAAATAATTGAGAAGTTGCGCAATTACTAATCATGGAGCACAAAAAAGCCTACAGCACCTGGTATTCCCAGGCAGTCTCCCATCCAGGTACTAACTAGGCCCGACCCTGCTTAGCTTCCGAGATCGGGCGCATTCAGTGTGGTGTGGCCGTAGGCTCTGGGCCTAGTGAGTTTTGTACTTTTAAGCATCTAGTCGGCTAGACCTTGCAGTTTTGAAAGGCAATTGTGAAATGGCTCACTTCCTGAACTTGGAGCACAAAAAAGCCTACAGCACCTGGTATTCCCAGGCGGTCTCCCATCCAGGTACTAACGAGGCCCGACACTGCTTAGCTTCCGAGATCAGACGCATTCAGTGTGGTGTGGCCGTAGGCTCTGGGCCTTGTGAGTTTTGTACTTTTAAGCATCTAGTCGGCTAGACCTTGCAGTTTTGAAAGGCAATTGTGAAATGGCTCACTTCCTGAACTTGGAGCACAAAAAAGCCTACAGCACCTGATATTCCCAGGTGGTCTCCCATCCAGGTACTAACTAGGCCCGACACTGCTTAGCTTCCGAGATCAGACGAGATCGGGCGCAATCAGTGTGGTGTGGCCGTAGGCTCTGGGCCTAGTGAGTTTTGTACTTTTAAGCATCTAGTCAGCTAGACCTTGCAGTTTTCAAAGGCAATTGAGAAATGGCTCACTTCCTGAACTTGGAGCACAAAAAAGCCTACAGCACCTGGTATTCCCAGGCGGTCTCCCATCCAGGTACTAACGAGGCCCGACACTGCTTAGCTTCCGAGATCAGACGAGATCGGGCGCATTCAGTGTGGTGTGGCCGTAGGCTCTGGGCCTTGTGAGTTTTGTACTTTTAAGCATCTAGTCGGCTAGACCTTGCAGTTTTGAAAGGCAATTGAGAAATGGCTCACTTCCTGAACTTGGAGTACAAAAAAGCCTACAGCACCTGGTATTCCCAGGCGGTCTCCCATCCAGGTACTAACTAGGCCCGACACTGCTTAGCTTCTGAGATCAGACGAGATCAGGCGCATTCAGTGTGGTGTGGCCGTAGGCTCTGGGCCTAGTGAGTTTTGTACTTTTAAGCATCTAGTCGGCTAGACCTTGCAGTTTTAAAAGGCAATTGAGAAAGGGCTCACTTCCTGAACTTGGAGCACAAAAAAGCCTACAGCACCTGGTATTCCCAGGCAGTCTCCCATCCAGGTACTAACTAGGCCTGACACTGCTTAACTTCCGAGATCAGACGAGATCAGGTGCATTCAGTGTGGTGTGGCCGTAGGCTCTAGGAATGCTAAGAATATTACTCTTATGCATTTGCATTTAGTAAGCTAAGCCATGCAGCCACTTGCAACATGATACCACGCTCATCGCTCGATCAGGCTCGATCAGGCGAGATATATAAGACTGGTGGGCCCATTCAGGACTCCTATGTCTGGTAGGATAACTTTAATTCATCCATCCTGTGTCTGTTGCAGGGAGGTGGAGAGAACAATCAACACAATAATGGGTTTCTTTCATGCCTCTTGAAGGACTCAATATTCTCTGTACTGCATTACATGTGAAAGTCGATTTATTACCCATGAACACACTACCTGTATGCTAATTCTATGTAAAAAGGTAGCTCCAGCCCTCATGATGTTGTCCAACATTTCCGCTATAAAACGGGATACAATTATTTTGGAAACATACCAAATTTGAAAAATAATTGAGAAGTTGCGCAATTACTAATCATGGAGCACAAAAAAGCCTACAGCACCTGGTATTCCCAGGCAGTCTCCCATCCAGGTACTAACTAGGCCCGACCCTGCTTAGCTTCCGAGATCGGGCGCATTCAGTGTGGTGTGGGCGTAGGCGCTGGGCCTAGTGAGTTTTGTACTTTTAAGCATCTAGTCGGCTAGACCTTGCAGTTTTGAAAGGCAATTATGAAATGGCTCACTTCCTGAACTTGGAGCACAAAAAAAGCCTACAGCACCTGGTATTCCCAGGCGGTCTCCCATCCAGGTACTAACAAGGCCCGACACTGCTTAGCTTCCGAGATCAGACGAGATCGGGCGCATTCAGTGTGGTGTGGCCGTAGGCTCTGGGCCTTGTGAGTTTTGTACTTTTAAGCATCTAGTCGGCTAGACCTTGCAGTTTTGAAAGGCAATTGAGAAATGGCTCACTTCCTGAACTTGGAGTACAAAAAAGCCTACAGCACCTGGTATTCCCAGGCGGTCTCCCATCCAGGTACTAACTAGGCCCGACACTGCTTAGCTTCTGAGATCAGACGAGATCAGGCGCATTCAGTGTGGTGTGGCCGTTGGCTCTGGGCCTAGTGAGTTTTGTACTTTTAAGCATCTAGTCGGCTAGACCTTGCAGTTTTAAAAGGCAATTGAGAAAGGGCTCACTTCCTGAACTTGGAGCACAAAAAAGCCTACAGCACCTGGTATTCCCAGGCGGTCTCCCATCCAGGTACTAACTAGGCCTGACACTGCTTAACTTCCAAGATCAGACGAGATCGGGTGCATTCAGTGTGGTGTGGCCGTAGGCTCTAGGAATGCTAAGAATATTACTCTTATGCATTTGCATTTAGTAAGCTAAGCCATGCAGCCACTTGCAACATGATACCACGCTCATCGCTCGATCAGGCTCGATCAGGCGAGATATATAAGACTGGTGGGCCCATTCAGGACTCCTATGTCTGGTAGGATAACTTTAATTCATCCATCCTGTGTCTGTTGCAGGGAGGTGGAGAGAACAATCAACACAATAATGGTTTTCTTTCATGCCTCTTGAAGGACTCAATATTCTCTGTACTGCATTACATGTGAAAGTCGATTTATTACCCATGAACACACTACCTGTATGCTAATTCTATGTAAAAAGGTAGCTCCAGCCCTCATGATGTTGTCCAACATTTCCGCTATAAAACGGGATACAATTATTTTGGAAACATACCAAATTTGAAAAATAATTGAGAAGTTGCGCAATTACTAATCATGGAGCACAAAAAAGCCTACAGCACCTGGTATTCCCAGGCAGTCTCCCATCCAGGTACTAACTAGGCCCGACCCTGCTTAGCTTCCGAGATCGGGCGCATTCAGTGTGGTGTGGCCGTAGGCTCTGGGCCTAGTGAGTTTTGTACTTTTAAGCATCTAGTCGGCTAGACCTTGCAGTTTTGAAAGGCAATTGTGAAATGGCTCACTTCCTGAACTTGGAGCACAAAAAAGCCTACAGCACCTGGTATTCCCAGGCGGTCTCCCATCCAGGTACTAACGAGGCCCGACACTGCTTAGCTTCCGAGATCAGACGCATTCAGTGTGGTGTGGCCGTAGGCTCTGGGCCTTGTGAGTTTTGTACTTTTAAGCATCTAGTCGGCTAGACCTTGCAGTTTTGAAAGGCAATTGTGAAATGGCTCACTTCCTGAACTTGGAGCACAAAAAAGCCTACAGCACCTGATATTCCCAGGTGGTCTCCCATCCAGGTACTAACTAGGCCCGACACTGCTTAGCTTCCGAGATCAGACGAGATCGGGCGCATTCAGTGTGGTGTGGCCGTAGGCTCTGGGCCTTGTGAGTTTTGTACTTTTAAGCATCTAGTCGGCTAGACCTTGCAGTTTTGAAAGGCAATTGAGAAATGGCTCACTTCCTGAACTTGGAGTACAAAAAAGCCTACAGCACCTGGTATTCCCAGGCGGTCTCCCATCCAGGTACTAACTAGGCCCGACACTGCTTAGCTTCTGAGATCAGACGAGATCAGGCGCATTCAGTGTGGTGTGGCCGTAGGCTCTGGGCCTAGTGAGTTTTGTACTTTTAAGCATCTAGTCGGCTAGACCTTGCAGTTTTAAAAGGCAATTGAGAAAGGGCTCACTTCCTGAACTTGGAGCACAAAAAAGCCTACAGCACCTGGTATTCCCAGGCGGTCTCCCATCCAGGTACTAACTAGGCCTGACACTGCTTAACTTCCGAGATCAGACGAGATCGGGTGCATTCAGTGTGGTGTGGCCGTAGGCTTCAGGAATGCTAAGAATATTACTCTTATGCATTTGCATTTAGTAAGCTAAGCCATGCAGCCACTTGCAACATGATACCACGCTCATCGCTCGATCAGGCTCGATCAGGCGAGATATATAAGACTGGTGGGCCCATTCAGGACTCCTATGTCTGGTAGGATAACTTTAATTCATCCATCCTGTGTCTGTTGCAGGGAGTTGGAGAGAACAATCAACACAATAATGGGTTTCTTTCATGCCTCTTGAAGGACTCAATATTCTCTGTACTGCATTACATGTGAAAGTCGATTTATTACCCATGAACACACTACCTGTATGCTAATTCTATGTAAAAAGGTAGCTCCAGCCCTCATGATGTTGTCCAACATTTCCGCTATAAAACGGGATACAATTATTTTGGAAACATACCAAATTTGAAAAATAATTGAGAAGTTGCGCAATTACTAATCATGGAGCACAAAAAAGCCTACAGCACCTGGTATTCCCAGGCAGTCTCCCATCCAGGTACTAACTAGGCCCGACCCTGCTTAGCTTCCGAGATCAGGCGCATTCAGTGTGGTGTGGCCGTAGGCGCTGGGCCTAGTGAGTTTTGTACTTTTAAGCATCTAGTCGGCTAGACCTTGCAGTTTTGAAAGGCAATTGTGAAATGGCTCACTTCCTGAACTTGGAGCACAAAAAAAGCCTACACCACCTGGTATTCCCAGGCGGTCTCCCATCCAGGTACTAACGAGGCCCGACACTGCTTAGCTTCTGAGATCAGACGAGATCGGGCGCAATCAGTGTGGTGTGGCCGTAGGCTCTGGGCCTTGTGAGTTTTGTACTTTTAAGCATCTAGTCGGCTAGACCTTGCAGTTTTGAAAGGCAATTGAGAAATGGCTCACTTCCTGAACTTGGAGTACAAAAAAGCCTACAGCACCTGGTATTCCCAGGCGGTCTCCCATCCAGGTACTAACTAGGCCCGACACTGCTTAGCTTCTGAGATCAGACGAGATCAGGCGCATTCAGTGTGGTGTGGCCGTAGGCTCTGGGCCTTGTGAGTTTTGTACTTTTAAGCATCTAGTCGGCTAGACCTTGCAGTTTTGAAAGGCAATTGAGAAATGGCTCACTTCCTGAACTTGGAGTACAAAAAAGCCTACAGCACCTGGTATTCCCAGGCGGTCTCCCATCCAGGTACTAACTAGGCCCGACACTGCTTAGCTTCTGAGATCAGACGAGATCAGGCGCATTCAGTGTGGTGTGGCCGTAGGCTCTGGGCCTAGGAAGTTTTGTACTTTTAAGCATCTAGTCGGCTAGACCTTGCAGTTTTAAAAGGCAATTGAGAAAGGGCTCACTTCCTGAACTTGGAGCACAAAAAAGCCTACAGCACCTGGTATTCCCAGGCGGTCTCCCATCCAGGTACTAACTAGGCCTGACACTGCTTCACTTCCGAGATCAGACGAGATCGGGTGCATTCAGTGTGGTGTGGCCGTAGGCTCTAGGAATGCTAAGAATATTACTCTTATGCATTTGCATTTAGTAAGCTAAGCCATGCAGCCACTTGCAACATGATACCACGCTCATCGCTCGATCAGGCTCGATCAGGCGAGATATATAAGACTGGTGGGCCCATTCAGGACTCCTATGTCTGGTAGGATAACTTTAATTCATCCATCCTGTGTCTGTTGCAGGGAGGTGGAGAGAACAATCAACACAATAATGGGTTTCTTTCATGCCTCTTGAAGGACTCAATATTCTCTGTACTGCATTACATGTGAAAGTCGATTTATTACCCATGAACACACTACCTGTATGCTAATTCTATGTAAAAAGGTAGCTCCAGCCCTCATGATGTTGTCCAACATTTCCGCTATAAAACGGGATACAATTATTTTGGAAACATACCAAATTTGAAAAATAATTGAGAAGTTGCGCAATTACTAATCATGGAGCACAAAAAAGCCTACAGCACCTGGTATTCCCAGGCAGTCTCCCATCCAGGTACTAACTAGGCCCGACCCTGCTTAGCTTCCGAGATCGGGCGCATTCAGTGTGGTGTGGCCGTAGGCTCTGGGCCTAGTGAGTTTTGTACTTTTAAGCATCTAGTCGGCTAGACCTTGCAGTTTTGAAAGGCAATTGTGAAATGGCTCACTTCCTGAACTTGGAGCACAAAAAAGCCTACAGCACCTGGTATTCCCAGGTGGTCTCCCATCCAGGTACTAACTAGGCCCAACACTGCTTAGCTTCTGAGATCAGACAAGATGAGGCGCATTCAGTGTGGTGTGGCCGTAGGCTCTGGGCCTAGTGAGTTTTGTACTTTTAAGCATCTAGTCGGCTAGACCGTGCAGTTTTAAAAGGCAATTGAGAAAGGGCTCACTTCCTGAACTTGGAGCACAAAAAAGCCTACAGCACCTGGTATTCCCAGGCGGTCTCCCATCCAGGTACTAACTAGGCCTGACACTGCTCAACTTCCAAGATCAGACGAGATCGGGTGCATTCAGTGTGGTGTGGCCGTAGTCTCTAGGAATGCTAAGAATATTACTCTTATGCATTTGCATTTAGTAAGCTAAGCCATGCAGCCACTTACAACATGATACCACGCTCATCGCTCGATCAGGCTCGATCAGGCGAGATATATAAGACTGGTGGGCCCATTCAGGACTCCTATGTCTGGTAGGATAACTTTAATTCATCCATCCTGTGTCTGTTGCAGGGAGGTGGAGAGAACAATCAACACAATAATGGGTTTCTTTCATGCCTCTTGAAGGACTCAATATTCTCTGTACTGCATTACATGTGAAAGTCGATTTATTACCCATGAACACATACCTGTATGCTAATTCTATGTAAAAAGGTAGCTCCAGCCCTCATGATGTTGTCCAACATTTCCGCTATAAAACGGGATACAATTATTTTGGAAACATACCAAATTTGAAAAATAATTGAGAAGTTGCGCAATTACTAATCATGGAGCACAAAAAAGCCTACAGCACCTGGTATCCCAGGCAGTCTCCCATCCAGGTACTAACTAGGCCCGACCCTGCTTAGCTTCCGAGATCGGGCGCATTCAGTGTGGTGTGGCCGTAGGCTCTGGGCCTAGTGAGTTTTGTACTTTTAAGCATCTAGTCGGCTAGACCTTGCAGTTTTGAAAGGCAATTGTGAAATGGCTCACTTCCTGAACTTGGAGCACAAAAAAGCCTACAGCACCTGGTATTCCCAGGCGGTCTCCCATCCAGGTACTAACGAGGCCCGACACTGCTTAGCTTCCGAGATCAGAGGCATTCAGTGTGGTGTGGCCGTAGGCTCTGGGCCTAGTGAGTTTTGTACTTTTAAGCATCTAGTCAGCTAGACCTTGCAGTTTTCAAAGGCAATTGAGAAATGGCTCACTTCCTGAACTTGGAGCACAAAAAAGCCTACAGCACCTGGTATTCCCAGGCAGTCTCCCATCCAGGTACTAACGAGGCCCGACACTGCTTAGCTTCCGAGATCAGACGAGATCGGGCACATTCAGTGTGGTGTGGCCGTAGGCTCTGGGCCTTGTGAGTTTTGTACTTTTAAGCATCTAGTCGGCTAGACCTTGCAGTTTTGAAAGGCAATTGAGAAATGGCTCACTTCCTGAACTTGGAGTACAAAAAAGCCTACAGCACCTGGTATTCCCAGGCGGTCTCCCATCCAGGTACTAACTAGGCCCGACACTGCTTAGCTTCTGAGATCAGACGAGATCAGGCGCATTCAGTGTGGTGTGGCCGTAGGCTCTGGGCCTAGTGAGTTTTGTACTTTTAAGCATCTAGTCGGCTAGACCTTGCAGTTTTAAAAGGCAATTGAGAAAGGGCTCACTTCCTGAACTTGGAGCACAAAAAAGCCTACAGCACCTGGTATTCCCAGGCGGTCTCCCATCCAGGTACTAACTAGGCCTGACACTGCTTAACTTCCGAGATCAGACGAGATCGGGTGCATTCAGTGTGGTGTGGCCGTAGGCTCTAGGAATGCTAAGAATATTACTCTTATGCATTTGCATTTAGTAAGCTAAGCCATGCAGCCACTTGCAACATGATACCACGCTCATCGCTCGATCAGGCTCGATCAGCCGAGATATATAAGACTGGTGGGCCCATTCAGGACTCCTATGTCTGGTAGGATAACTTTAATTCATCCATCCTGTGTCTGTTGCAGGGAGGTGGAGAGAACAATCAACACAATAATGGGTTTCTTTCATGCCTCTTGAAGGACTCAATATTCTCTGTACTGCATTACATGTGAAAGTCGATTTATTACCCATGAACACACTACCTGTATGCTAATTCTATGTAAAAAGGTAGCTCCAGCCCTCATGATGTTGTCCAACATTTCCGCTATAAAACGGGATACAATTATTTTGGAAACATACCAAATTTGAAAAATAATTGAGAAGTTGCGCAATTACTAATCATGGAGCACAAAAAAGCCTACAGCACCTGGTATTCCCAGGCAGTCTCCCATCCAGGTACTAACTAGGCCCGACCCTGCTTAGCTTCCGAGATCGGGCGCATTCAGTGTGGTGTGGCCGTAGGCGCTGGGCCTAGTGAGTTTTGTACTTTTAAGCATCTAGTCGGCTAGACCTTGCAGTTTTGAAAGGCAATTGTGAAATGGCTCACTTCCTGAACTTGGAGCACAAAAAAAGCCTACAGCACCTGGTATTCCCAGGCGGTCTCCCATCCAGGTACTAACGAGGCCCGACACTGCTTAGCTTCCGAGATCAGACGAGATCGGGCGCATTCAGTGTGGTGTGGCCGTAGGCTCTGGGCCTTGTGAGTTTTGTACTTTTAAGCATCTAGTCGGCTAGACCTTGCAGTTTTGAAAGGCAATTGAGAAATGGCTCACTTCCTGAACTTGGAGTACAAAAAAGCCTACAGCACCTGGTATTCCCAGGCGGTCTCCCATCCAGGTACTAACTAGGCCCGACACTGCTTAGCTTCTGAGATCAGACGAGATCAGGCGCATTCAGTGTGGTGTGGCCGTAGGCTCTGGGCCTAGTGAGTTTTGTACTTTTAAGCATCTAGTCGGCTAGACCTTGCAGTTTTAAAAGGCAATTGAGAAAGGGCTCACTTCCTGAACTTGGAGCACAAAAAAGCCTACAGCACCTGGTATTCCCAGGCGGTCTCCCATCCAGGTACTAACTAGGCCTGACACTGCTTAACTTCCAAGATCAGACGAGATCGGGTGCATTCAGTGTGGTGTGGCCGTAGGCTCTAGGAATGCTAAGAATATTACTCTTATGCATTTGCATTTAGTAAGCTAAGCCATGCAGCCACTTGCAACATGATACCACGCTCATCGCTCGATCAGGCTCGATCAGGCGAGATATATAAGACTGGTGGGCCCATTCAGGACTCCTATGTCTGGTAGGATAACTTTAATTCATCCATCCTGTGTCTGTTGCAGGGAGGTGGAGAGAACAATCAACACAATAATGGTTTTCTTTCATGCCTCTTGAAGGACTCAATATTCTCTGTACTGCATTACATGTGAAAGTCGATTTATTACCCATGAACACACTACCTGTATGCTAATTCTATGTAAAAAGGTAGCTCCAGCCCTCATGATGTTGTCCAACATTTCCGCTATAAAACGGGATACAATTATTTTGGAAACATACCAAATTTGAAAAATAATTGAGAAGTTGCGCAATTACTAATCATGGAGCACAAAAAAGCCTACAGCACCTGGTATTCCCAGGCAGTCTCCCATCCAGGTACTAACTAGGCCCGACCCTGCTTAGCTTCCGAGATCGGGCGCATTCAGTGTGGTGTGGCCGTAGGCTCTAGGCCTAGTGAGTTTTGTACTTTTAAGCACTAGACCTTGCAGTTTTGAAAGGCAATTGTGAAATGGCTCACTTCCTGAACTTGGAGCACAAAAAAGCCTACAGCACCTGGTATTCCCAGGTGGTCTCCCATCAAGGTACTAACTAGGCCCGACACTGCTTAGCTTCCGAGATCAGACGAGATCGGGCGCAATCAGTGTGGTGTGGCCGTAGGCTCAGGGCCTAGTGAGTTTTGTACTTTTAAGCATCTAGTCAGCTAGACCTTGCAGTTTTGAAAGGCAATTGAGAAATGGCTCACTTCCTGAACTTGGAGCACAAAAAAGCCTACAGCACCTGGTATTCCCAGGCGGTCTCCCATCCAGGTACTAACGAGGCCCGACACTGCTTAGCTTCCGAGATCAGACGAGATCGGGCGCATTCAGTGTGGTGTGGCCGTAGGCTCTGGGCCTTGTGAGTTTTGTACTTTTAAGCATCTAGTCGGCTAGACCTTGCAGTTTTGAAAGGCAATTGAGAAATGGCTCACTTCCTGAACTTGGAGTACAAAAAAGCCTACAGCACCTGGTATTCCCAGGCGGTCTCCCATCCAGGTACTAACTAGGCCCGACACTGCTTAGCTTCTGAGATCAGACGAGATCAGGCGCATTCAGTGTGGTGTGGCCGTAGGCTCTGGGCCTAGGAAGTTTTGTACTTTTAAGCATCTAGTCGGCTAGACCTTGCAGTTTTAAAAGGCAATTGAGAAAGGGCTCACTTCCTGAACTTGGAGCACAAAAAAGCCTACAGCACCTGGTATTCCCAGGCGGTCTCCCATCCAGGTACTAACTAGGCCTGACACTGCTTCACTTCCGAGATCAGACGAGATCGGGTGCATTCAGTGTGGTGTGGCCGTAGGCTCTAGGAATGCTAAGAATATTACTCTTATGCATTTGCATTTAGTAAGCTAAGCCATGCAGCCACTTGCAATATGATACCACGCTCATCGCTCGATCAGGCGAGATATATAAGACTGGTGGGCCCATTCAGGACTCCTATGTCTGGTAGGATAACTTTAATTCATCCATCCTGTGTCTGTTGCAGGGAGGTGGAGAGAACAATCAACACAATAATGGTTTTCTTTCATGCCTCTTGAAGGACTCAATATTCTCTGTACTGCATTACATGTGAACGTCGATTTATTACCCATGAACACACTACCTGTATGCTAATTCTATGTAAAAAGGTAGCTCCAGCCCTCATGATGTTGTCCAACATTTCCGCTATAAAACGGTATACAATTATTTTGGAAACATACCAAATTTGAAAAATAATTGAGAAGTTGCGCAATTACTAATCATGGAGCACAAAAAAGCCTACAGCACCTGGTATTCCCAGGCAGTCTCCCATCCAGGTACTAACTAGGCCCGACCCTGCTTAGCTTCCGAGATCGGGCGCATTCAGTGTGGTGTGGCCGTAGGCTTTGGGCCTAGTGAGTTTTGTACTTTTAAGCATCTAGTCGGCTAGACCTTGCAGTTTTGAAAGGCAATTGAGAAATGGCTCACTTCCTGAACTTGGAGCACAAAAAAGCCTACAGCACCTGGTATTCCCAGGCGGTCTCCCATCCAGGTACTAACTAGGCCCAACAATGCTTAGCTTCCGAGATCAGACGAGATCAGGCGCATTCAGTGTGGTGTGGCCGTAGGCTCTGGGCCTAATGAGTTTTGTACTTTTAAGCATCTAGTCGGCTAGACCTTGCAGTTTTGAAAGGCAATTGAGAAAGGGTTCACTTCCTGAACTTGGAGCACAAAAAAGCCTACAGCACCTGGTATTCCCAGGCGGTCTCCCATCCAGGTACTAACTAGGCCTAACACTGCTTAACTTCTGAGATCAGACGAGATCGGGTGCATTCAGTGTGGTGTGGCCGTAGGCTCTAGGAATGCTAAGAATATTACTCTTATGCATTTGCATTTAGTAAGCTAAGCCATGCAGCCACTTGCAACATGATACCACGCTCATCGCTCGATCAGGCTCGATCAGGCGAGATATATAAGACTGGTGGGCCCATTCAGGACTCCTATGTCTGGTAGGATAACTTTAATTCATCCATCCTGTGTCTGTTGCAGGGAGGTGGAGAGAACAATCAACACAATAATGGTTTTCTTTCATGCCTCTTGAAGGACTCAATATTCTCTGTACTGCATTACATGTGAAAGTCGATTTATTACCCATGAACACACTACCTGTATGCTAATTCTATGTAAAAAGGTAGCTCCAGCCCTCATGATGTTGTCCAACATTTCCGCTATAAAACGGTATACAATTATTTTGGAAACATACCAAATTTGAAAAATAATTGAGAAGTTGCGCAATTACTAATCATGGAGCACAAAAAAGCCTACAGCACCTGGTATTCCCAGGCAGTCTCCCATCCAGGTACTAACTAGGCCCGACCCTGCTTAGCTTCCGAGATCGGGCGCATTCAGTGTGGTGTGGCCGTAGGCTCTGGGCCTAGTGAGTTTTGTACTTTTAAGCATCTAGTCGGCTAGACCTTGCAGTTTTGAAAGGCAATTGTGAAATGGCTCACTTCCTGAACTTGGAGCACAAAAAAGCCTACAGCACCTGGTATTCCCAGGCGGTCTCCCATCCAGGTACTAACGAGGCCCGACACTGCTTAGCTTCCGAGATCAGACGCATTCAGTGTGGTGTGGCCGTAGGCTCTGGGCCTTGTGAGTTTTGTACTTTTAAGCATCTAGTCGGCTAGACCTTGCAGTTTTGAAAGGCAATTGAGAAATGGCTCCCTTCCTGAACTTGGAGCACAAAAAAGCCTACAGCACCTGGTATTCCCAGGCGGTCTCCCATCCAGGTACTAACAAGGCCCGACACTGCGTAGCTTCCGAGATCAGACGAGATCGGGCGCATTCAGTGTGGTGTGGCCGTAGGCTCTGGGCCTTGTGAGTTTTGTACTTTTAAGCATCTAGTCGGCTAGACCTTGCAGTTTTGAAAGGCAATTGAGAAATGGCTCACTTCCTGAACTTGGAGTACAAAAAAGCCTACAGCACCTGGTATTCCCAGGCGGTCTCCCATCCAGGTACTAACTAGGCCCGACACTGCTTAGCTTCTGAGATCAGATGAGATCAGGCGCATTCAGTGTGGTGTGGCTGTAGGCTCTGGGCCTAGTGAGTTTTGTACTTTTAAGCATCTAGTCGGCTAGACCTTGCAGTTTTAAAAGGCAATTGAGAAATGGCTCACTTCCTGAACTTGGAGTACAAAAAACCCTACAGCACCTGGTATTCCCAGGCGGTCTCCCATCCAGGTACTAACTAGGCCCGACCCTGCTTAGCTTCCAAGATCGGGCGCATTCAGTGTGGTGTGGCCGTAGGCTCTAGGAATGCTAAGAATATTACTCTTATGCATTTGCATTTAGTAAGCTAAGCCATGCAGCCACTTGCAACATGATACCACGCTCATCGCTCGATCCGGCTCGATCAGGCGAGATATATAAGACTGGTGGGCCCATTCAGGACTCCTATGTCTGGTAGGATAACTTTAATTCATCCATCCTGTGTCTGTTGCAGGGAGGTGGAGAGAACAATCAACACAATAATGGGTTTCTTTCATGCCTCTTGAAGGACTCAATATTCTCTGTACTGCATTACATGTGAAAGTCGATTTATTACCCATGAACACACTACCTGTATGCTAATTCTATGTAAAAAGGTAGCTCCAGCCCTCATGATGTTGTCCAACATTTCCGCTATAAAACGGGATACAATTATTTTGGAAACATACCAAATTTGAAAAATAATTGAGAAGTTGCGCAATTACTAATCATGGAGCACAAAAAAGCCTACAGCACCTGGTATTCCCAGGCAGTCTCCCATCCAGGTACTAACTAGGCCCGACCCTGCTTAGCTTCCGAGATCGGGCACATTCTGTGTGGTGTGGCCGTAGGCTCTGGGCCTAGTGAGTTTTGTACTTTTAAGCATCTAGTCGGCTAGACCTTGCAGTTTTGAAAGGCAATTGTGAAATGGCTCACTTCCTGAACTTGGAGCACAAAAAAGCCTACAGCACCTGGTATTCCCAGGCGGTCTCCCATCCAGGTACTAACGAGGCCCGACACTGCTTAGCTTCCGAGATCAGACGAGATCGGGCGCATTCAGTGTGGTGTGGCCGTAGGCTCTGGGCCTTGTGAGTTTTGTACTTTTAAGCATCTAGTCGGTTAGACCTTGCAGTTTTGAAAGGCAATTGAGAAATGGCTCACTTCCTGAACTTGGAGTACAAAAAAGCCTACAGCACCTGGTATTCCCAGGCGGTCTCCCATCCAGGTACTAACTAGGCCCAACACTGCTTAGCTTCTGAGATCAGACGAGATCAGGCGCATTCAGTGTGGTGTGGCCGTAGGCTCTGGGCCTAGTGAGTTTTGTACTTTTAAGCATCTAGTCGGCTAGACCTTGCAGTTTTAAAAAGGCAATTGAGAAAGGGCTCACTTCCTGAACTTGGAGCACAAAAAAGCCTACAGCACCTGGTATTCCCAGGCAGTCTCCCATCCAGGTACTAACTAGGCCTAACACTGCTTAACTTCCGAGATCAGACAAGATCGGGTGCATTCAGTGTGGTGTGGCCGTAGGCTCTAGGAATGCTAAGAATATTACTCTTATGCATTTGCATTTAGTAAGCTAAGCCATGCAGCCACTTGCAACATGATACCACGCTCATCGCTCGATCAGGCTCGATCAGGCGAGATATATAAGACTGGTGGGCCCATTCAGGACTCCTATGTCTGGTAGGATAACTTTAATTCATCCATCCTGTGTCTGTTGCAGGGAGGTGGAGAGAACAATCAACACAATAATGGTTTTCTTTCATGCCTCTTGAAGGACTCAATATTCTCTGTACTGCATTACATGTGAAAGTCGATTTATTACCCATGAACACACTACCTGTATGCTAATTCTATGTAAAAAGGTAGCTCCAGCCCTCATGATGTTGTCCAACATTTCCGCTATAAAACGGTATACAATTATTTTGGAAACATACCAAATTTGAAAAATAATTGAGAAGTTGCGCAATTACTAATCATGGAGCACAAAAAAGCCTACAGCACCTGGTATTCCCAGGCAGTCTCCCATCCAGGTACTAACTAGGCCCGACCCTGCTTAGCTTCCGAGATCGGGCGCATTCAGTGTGGTGTGGCCGTAGGCTCTGGGCCTAGTGAGTTTTGTACTTTTAAGCATCTAGTCGGCTAGACCTTGCAGTTTTGAAAGGCAATTGTGAAATGGCTCACTTCCTGAACTTGGAGCACAAAAAAGCCTACAGCACCTGGTATTCCCAGGTGGTCTCCCATCCAGGTACTAACTAGGCCCAACACTGCTTAGCTTCCTAGATCAGGCAAGATCAGGCGCAATCAGTGTGGTGTGGCCGTAGGCTCTGGGCCTAGTGAGTTTTGTACTTTTAAGCATCTAGTCAGCTAGACCTTGCAGTTTTGAAAGGCAATTGAGAAATGGCTCACTTCCTGAACTTGGAGCACAAAAAAGCCTACAGCACCTGGTATTCCCAGGCGGTCTCCCATTCAGGTACTAACGAGGCCCGACACTGCTTAGCTTCCGAGATCAGACGAGATCGGGCGCATTCAGTGTGGTGTGGCCGTAGGCTCTGGGCCTTGTGAGTTTTGTACTTTTAAGCATCTAGTCGGCTAGACCTTGCAGTTTTGAAAGGCAATTGAGAAATGGCTCACTTCCTGAACTTGGAGCACAAAAAAGCCTACAGCACCTGGTATTCCCAGGCGGTCTCCCATCCAGGTACTAACTAGGCCTGACACTGCTTAACTTCCAAGATCAGACGAGATCGGGTGCATTCAGTGTGGTGTGGCCGTAGGCTCAAGGAATGCTAAGAATATTACTCTTATGCATTTGCATTTAGTAAGCTAAGCCATGCAGCCACTTGCAACATGATACCACGCTCATCGCTCGATCAGGCTCGATCAGGCGAGATATATAAGACTGGTGGGCCCATTCAGGACTCCTATGTCTGGTAGGATAACTTTAATTCATCCATCCTGTGTCTGTTGCAGGGAGGTGGAGAGAACAATCAACACAATAATGGGTTTCTTTCATGCCTCTTGAAGGACTCAATATTCTCTGTACTGCATTACATGTGAAAGTCGATTTATTACCCATGAACACTCTACCTGTATGCTAATTCTATGTAAAAAGGTAGCTCCAGCCCTCATGATGTTGTCCAACATTTCCGCTATAAAACGGGATACAATTATTTTGGAAACATACCAAATTTGAAAAATAATTGAGAAGTTGCGCAATTACTAATCATGGAGCACAAAAAAGCCTACAGCACCTGGTATTCCCAGGCAGTCTCCCATCCAGGTACTAACTAGGCCCGACCCTGCTTAGCTTCCGAGATCAGGCGCATTCAGTGTGGTGTGGCCGTAGGCGCTGGGCCTAGTGAGTTTTGTACTTTTAAGCATCTAGTCGGCTAGACCTTGCAGTTTTGAAAGGCAATTGTGAAATGGCTCACTTCCTGAACTTGGAGCACAAAAAAAGCCTACAGCACCTGGTATTCCCAGGCGGTCTCCCATCCAGGTACTAACGAGGCCCGACACTGCTTAGCTTCCGAGATCAGACGAGATCGGGCGCATTCAGTGTGGTGTGGCCGTAGGCTCTGGGCCTTGTGAGTTTTGTACTTTTAAGCATCTAGTCGGCTAGACCTTGCAGTTTTGAAAGGCAATTGAGAAATGGCTCACTTCCTGAACTTGGAGTACAAAAAAGCCTACAGCACCTGGTATTCCCAGGCGGTCTCCCATCCAGGTACTAACTAGGCCCGACACTGCTTAGCTTCTGAGATCAGACGAGATCAGGCGCATTCAGTGTGGTGTGGCCGTAGGCTCTGGGCCTAGTGAGTTTTGTACTTTTAAGCATCTAGTCGGCTAGACCTTGCAGTTTTAAAAGGCAATTGAGAAAGGGCTCACTTCCTGAACTTGGAGCACAAAAAAGCCTACAGCACCTGGTATTCCCAGGCGGTCTCCCATCCAGGTACTAACTAGGCCTGACACTGCTTAACTTCCAAGATCAGACGAGATCGGGTGCATTCAGTGTGGTGTGGCCGTAGGCTCTAGGAATGCTAAGAATATTACTCTTATGCATTTGCATTTAGTAAGCTAAGCCATGCAGCCACTTGCAACATGATACCACGCTCATCGCTCGATCAGGCTCGATCAGGCGAGATATATAAGACTGGTGGGCCCATTCAGGACTCCTATGTCTGGTAGGATAACTTTAATTCATCCATCCTGTGTCTGTTGCAGGGAGGTGGAGAGAACAATCAACACAATAATGGTTTTCTTTCATGCCTCTTGAAGGACTCAATATTCTCTGTACTGCATTACATGTGAAAGTCGATTTATTACCCATGAACACACTACCTGTATGCTAATTCTATGTAAAAAGGTAGCTCCAGCCCTCATGATGTTGTCCAACATTTCCGCTATAAAACGGGATACAATTATTTTGGAAACATACCAAATTTGAAAAATAATTGAGAAGTTGCGCAATTACTAATCATGGAGCACAAAAAAGCCTACAGCACCTGGTATTCCCAGGCAGTCTCCCATCCAGGTACTAACTAGGCCCGACCCTGCTTAGTTTCTGAGATCGGGCGCATTCAGTGTGGTGTGGCCGTAGGCTCTAGGCCTAGTGAGTTTTGTACTTTTAAGCACTAGACCTTGCAGTTTTGAAAGGCAATTGTGAAATGGCTCACTTCCTGAACTTGGAGCACAAAAAAGCCTACAGCACCTGGTATTCCCAGGTGGTCTCCCATCCAGGTACTAACTAGGCCCGACACTGCTTAGCTTCCGAGATCAGACGAGATCGGGCGCAATCAGTGTGGTGTGGCCGTAGGCTCTGGGCCTAGTGAGTTTTGTACTTTTAAGCATCTAGTCAGCTAGACCTTGCAGTTTTGAAAGGCAATTGAGAAATGGCTCACTTCCTGAACTTGGAGCACAAAAAAGCCTACAGCACCTGGTATTCCCAGGCGGTCTCCCATCCAGGTACTAACGAGGCCCGACACTGCTTAGCTTCCGAGATCAGACGAGATCGGGCGCATTCAGTGTGGTGTGGCCGTAGGCTCTGGTCCTTGTGAGTTTTGTACTTTTAAGCATCTAGTCGGCTAGACCTTGCAGTTTTGAAAGGCAATTGAGAAATGGCTCACTTCCTGAACTTGGAGTACAAAAAAGCCTACAGCACCTGGTATTCCCAGGCGGTCTCCCATCCAGGTACTAACTAGGCCCGACACTGCTTAGCTTCTGAGATCAGACGAGATCAGGAGCATTCAGTGTGGTGTGGCCGTAGGCTCTGGGCCTAGGAAGTTTTGTACTTTTAAGCATCTAGTCGGCTAGACCTTGCAGTTTTAAAAGGCAATTGAGAAAGGGCTCACTTCCTGAACTTGGAGCACAAAAAAGCCTACAGCACCTGGTATTCCCAGGCGGTCTCCCATCCAGGTACTAACTAGGCCTGACACTGCTTAACTTCCGAGATCAGACGAGATCGGGTGCATTCAGTGTGGTGTGGCCGTAGGCTCTAGGAATGCTAAGAATATTACTCTTATGCATTTGCATTTAGTAAGCTAAGCCATGCAGCCACTTGCAACATGATACCACGCTCATCGCTCGATCAGGCGAGATATATAAGACTGGTGGGCCCATTCAGGACTCCTATGTCTGGTAGGATAACTTTAATTCATCCATCCTGTGTCTGTTGCAGGGAGGTGGAGAGAACAATCAACACAATAATGGGTTTCTTTCATGCCTCTTGAAGGACTCAATATTCTCTGTACTGCATTACATGTGAAAGTCGATTTATTACCCATGAACACACTACTTGTATGCTAATTCTATGTAAAAAGGTAGCTCCAGCCCTCATGATGTTGTCCAACATTTCCGCTATAAAACGGGATACAATTATTTTGGAAACATACCAAATTTGAAAAATAATTGAGAAGTTGCGCAATTACTAATCATGGAGCACAAAAAAGCCTACAGCACCTGGTATTCCCAGGCAGTCTCCCATCCAGGTACTAACTAGGCCCGACCCTGCTTAGCTTCCGAGATCGGGCGCATTCAGTGTGGTGTGGCCGTAGGCTCTGGGCCTAGTGAGTTTTGTACTTTTAAGCATCTAGTCGGCTAGACCTTGCAGTTTTGAAAGGCAATTGAGAAATGGCTCACTTCCTGAACTTGGAGCACAAAAAAGCCTACAGCACCTGGTATTCCCAGGCGGTCTCCCATCCAGGTACTAACTAGGCCCAACAATGCTTAGCTTCCGAGATCAGACGAGATCAGGCGCACTCAGTGTGGTGTGGCCGTAGGCTCTGGGCCTAATGAGTTTTGTACTTTTAAGCATCTAGTCGGCTAGACCTTGCAGTTTTGAAAGGCAATTGAGAAAGGGTTCACTTCCTGAACTTGGAGCACAAAAAAGCCTACAGCACCTGGTATTCCCAGGCGGTCTCCCATCCAGGTACTAACTAGGCCTAACACTGCTTAACTTCCGAGATCAGACGAGATCGGGTGCATTCAGTGTGGTGTGGCCGTAGGCTCTAGGAATGCTAAGAATATTACTCTTATGCATTTGCATTTAGTAAGCTAAGCCATGCAGCCACTTGCAACATGATACCACGCTCATCGCTCGATCAGGCTCGATCAGGCGAGATATATAAGACTGGTGGGCCCATTCAGGACTCCTATGTCTGGTAGGATAACTTTAATTCATCCATCCTGTGTCTGTTGCAGGGAGGTGGAGAGAACAATCAACACAATAATGGTTTTCTTTCATGCCTCTTGAAGGACTCAATATTCTCTGTACTGCATTACATGTGAAAGTCGATTTATTACCCATGAACACACCACCTGTATGCTAATTCTATGTAAAAAGGTAGCTCCAGCCCTCATGATGTTGTCCAACATTTCCGCTATAAAACGGTATACAATTATTTTGGAAACATACCAAATTTGAAAAATAATTGAGAAGTTGCGCAATTAATAATCATGGAGCACAAAAAAGCCTACAGCACCTGGTATTCCCAGGCAGTCTCCCATCCAGGTACTAACTAGGCCCGACCCTGCTTAGCTTCCGAGATCGGGCGCATTCAGTGTGGTGTGGCCGTAGGCTCTGGGCCTAGTGAGTTTTGTACTTTTAAGCATCTAGTCGGCTAGACCTTGCAGTTTTGAAAGGCAATTGTGAAATGGCTCACTTCCTGAACTTGGAGCACAAAAAAGCCTACAGCACCTGGTATTCCCAGGCGGTCTCCCATCCAGGTACTAACGAGGCCCGACACTGCTTAGCTTCCGAGATCAGACGCATTCAGTGTGGTGTGGCCGTAGGCTCTGGGCCTTGTGAGTTTTGTACTTTTAAGCATCTAGTCAGCTAGACCTTGCAGTTTTGAAAGGCAATTGAGAAATGGCTCCCTTCCTGAACTTGGAGCACAAAAAAGCCTACAGCACCTGGTATTCCCAGGCGGTCTCCCATCCAGGTACTAACGAGGCCCGACACTGCTTAGCTTCCGAGATCAGACGAGATCGGGCGCATTCAGTGTGGTGTGGCCGTAGGCTCTGGGCCTTGTGAGTTTTGTACTTTTAAGCATCTAGTCGGCTAGACCTTGCAGTTTTGAAAGGCAATTGAGAAATGGCTCACTTCCTGAACTTGGAGTACAAAAAAGCCTACAGCACCTGGTATTCCCAGGCGGTCTCCCATCCAGGTACTAACTAGGCCCGACACTGCTTAGCTTCTGAGATCAGACGAGATCAGGCGCATTCAGTGTGGTGTGGCTGTAGGCTCTGGGCCTAGTGAGTTTTGTACTTTTAAGCATCTAGTCGGCTAGACCTTGCAGTTTTAAAAGGCAATTGAGAAATGGCTCACTTCCTGAACTTGGAGTACAAAAAAGCCTACAGCACCTGGTATTCCCAGGCGGTCTCCCATCCAGGTACTAACTAGGCCCGACCCTGCTTAGCTTCCGAGATCGGGCGCATTCAGTGTGGTGTGGCCGTAGGCTCTGGGCCTAGTGAGTTTTGTACTTTTAAGCATCTAGTCGGCTAGACCTTGCAGTTTTGAAAGGCAATTGTGAAATGGCTCACTTCCTGAACTTGGAGCACAAAAAAGCCTACAGCACCTGGTATTCCCAGGTGGTCTCCCATCCAGGTACTAACTAGGCCCGACACTGCTTAGCTTCCGAGATCAGACGAGATCGGGCGCAATCAGTGTGGTGTGTCCGTAGTCTCTGGGCCTAGTGAGTTTTGTACTTTTAAGCATCTAGTCAGCTAGACCTTGCAGTTTTGAAAGGCAATTGAGAAATGGCTCACTTCCTGAACTTGGAGCACAAAAAAGCCTACAGCACCTGGTATTCCCAGGTGGTCTCCCATCCAGGTACTAACGAGGCCCGACACTGCTTAGCTTCCGAGATCAGACGAGATCGGGCACATTCAGTGTGGTGTGGCCGTAGGCTCTGGGCCTTGTGAGTTTTGTACTTTTAAGCATCTAGTCGGCTAGACCTTGCAGTTTTAAAAGGCAATTGAGAAAGGGCTCACTTCCTGAACTTGGAGCACAAAAAAGCCTACAGCACCTGGTATTCCCAGGCGGTCTCCCATCCAGGTACTAACTAGGCCTGACACTGCTTAACTTCCGAGATCAGACGAGATCGGGTGCATTCAGTGTGGTGTGGCCGTAGGCTCTAGGAATGCTAAGAATATTACTCTTATGCATTTGCATTTAGTAAGCTAAGCCATGCAGCCACTTGCAACATGATACCACGCTCATCGCTCGATCCGGCTCGATCAGGCGAGATATATAAGACTGGTGGGCCCATTCAGGACTCCTATGTCTGGTAGGATAACTTTAATTCATCCATCCTGTGTCTGTTGCAGGGAGGTGGAGAGAACAATCAACACAATAATGGGTTTCTTTCATGCCTCTTGAAGGACTCAATATTCTCTGTACTGCATTACATGTGAAAGTCGATTTATTACCCATGAACACACTACCTGTATGCTAATTCTATGTAAAAAGGTAGCTCCAGCCCTCATGATGTTGTCCAACATTTCCGCTATAAAACGGGACACAATTATTTTGGAAACATACCAAATTTGAAAAATAATTGAGAAGTTGCGCAATTACTAATCATGGAGCACAAAAAAGCCTACAGCACCTGGTATTCCCAGGCAGTCTCCCATCCAGGTACTAACTAGGCCCGACCCTGCTTAGCTTCCGAGATCGGGCACATTCTGTGTGGTGTGGCCGTAGGCTCTGGGCCTAGTGAGTTTTGTACTTTTAAGCATCTAGTCGGCTAGACCTTGCAGTTTTGAAAGGCAATTGTGAAATGGCTCACTTCCTGAACTTGGAGCACAAAAAAGCCTACAGCACCTGGTATTCCCAGGCGGTCTCCCATCCAGGTACTAACGAGGCCCGACACTGCTTAGCTTCCGAGATCAGACGAGATCGGGCGCATTCAGTGTGGTGTGGCCGTAGGCTCTGGGCCTTGTGAGTTTTGTACTTTTAAGCATCTAGTCGGTTAGACCTTGCAGTTTTGAAAGGCAATTGAGAAATGGCTCACTTCCTGAACTTGGAGTACAAAAAAGCCTACAGCACCTGGTATTCCCAGGCGGTCTCCCATCCAGGTACTAACTAGGCCCAACACTGCTTAGCTTCTGAGATCAGACGCATTCAGTGTGGTGTGGCCGTAGGCTCTGGGCCTAGTGAGTTTTGTACTTTTAAGCATCTAGTCGGCTAGACCTTGCAGTTTTGAAAGGCAATTGAGAAAGGGCTCACTTCCTGAACTTGGAGCACAAAAAAGCCTACAGCACCTGGTATTCCCAGGCGGTCTCCCATCCAGGTACTAACTAGGCCTAACACTGCTTAACTTCCGAGATCAGACAAGATCGGGTGCATTCAGTGTGGTGTGGCCGTAGGCTCTAGGAATGCTAAGAATATTACTCTTATGCATTTGCATTTAGTAAGCTAAGCCATGCAGCCACTTGCAACATGATACCACGCTCATCGCTCGATCAGGCTCGATCAGGCGAGATATATAAGACTGGTGGGCCCATTCAGGACTCCTATGTCTGGTAGGATAACTTTAATTCATCCATCCTGTGTCTGTTGCAGGGAGGTGGAGAGAACAATCAACACAATAATGGTTTTCTTTCATGCCTCTTGAAGGACTCAATATTCTCTGTACTGCATTACATGTGAAAGTCGATTTATTACCCATGAACACACTACCTGTATGCTAATTCTATGTAAAAAGGTAGCTCCAGCCCTCATGATGTTGTCCAACATTTCCGCTATAAAACGGGATACAATTATTTTGGAAACATACCAAATTTGAAAAATAATTGAGAAGTTGCGCAATTACTAATCATGGAGCACAAAAAAGCCTACAGCACCTGGTATTCCCAGGCAGTCTCCCATCCAGGTACTAACTAGGCCCAACCCTGCTTAGCTTCCGAGATCGGGTGCATTCAGTGTGGTGTGGCCGTAGGCTCTAGGCCTAGTGAGTTTTGTACTTTTAAGCACTAGACCTTGCAGTTTTGAAAGGCAATTGTGAAATGGCTCACTTCCTGAACTTGGAGCACAAAAAAGCCTACAGCACCTGGTATTCCCAGGTGGTCTCCCATCCAGGTACTAACTAGGCCCGACACTGCTTAGCTTCCGAGATCAGACGAGATCGGGCGCAATCAGTGTGGTGTGGCCGTAGGCTCTGGGCCTAGTGAGTTTTGTACTTTTAAGCATCTAGTCAGCTAGACCTTGCAGTTTTGAAAGGCAATTGAGAAATGGCTCACTTCCTGAACTTGGAGCACAAAAAAGCCTACAGCACCTGGTATTCCCGGGCGGTCTCCCATCCAGGTACTAACGAGGCCCGACACTGCTTAGCTTCCGAGATCAAGCGAGATCGGGCGCATTCAGTGTGGTGTGGCCGTAGGCTCTGGGCCTTGTGAGTTTTGTACTTTTAAGCATCTAGTCGGCTAGACCTTGCAGTTTTGAAAGGCAATTGAGAAATGGCTCACTTCCTGAACTTGGAGTACAAAAAAGCCTACAGCACCTGGTATTCCCAGGCGGTCTCCCATCCAGGTACTAACTAGGCGCGACACTGCTTAGCTTCTGAGATCAGACGAGATCAGGCGCATTCAGTGTGGTGTGGCCGTAGGCTCTGGGCCTAGGAAGTTTTGTACTTTTAAGCATCTAGTCGGCTAGACCTTGCAGTTTTAAAAGGCAATTGAGAAAGGGCTCACTTCCTGAACTTGGAGCACAAAAAAGCCTACAGCACCTGGTATTCCCAGGCAGTCTCCCATCCAGGTACTAACTAGGCCTGACACTGCTTCACTTCCGAGATCAGACGAGATCGGGTGCATTCAGTGTGGTGTGGCCGTAGGCTCTAGGAATGCTAAGAATATTACTCTTATGCATTTGCATTTAGTAAGCTAAGCCATGCAGCCACTTGCAACATGATACCACGCTCATCGCTCGATCAGGCGAGATATATAAGACTGGTGGGCCCATTCAGGACTCCTATGTCTGGTAGGATAACTTTAATTCATCCATCCTGTGTCTGTTGCAGGGAGGTGGAGAGAACAATCAACACAATAATGGGTTTCTTTCATGCCTCTTGAAGGACTCAATATTCTCTGTACTGCATTACATGTGAAAGTCGATTTATTACCCATGAACACACTACTTGTATGCTAATTCTATGTAAAAAGGTAGCTCCAGCCCTCATGATGTTGTCCAACATTTCCGCTATTAAACGGGATACAATTATTTTGGAAACATACCAAATTTGAAAAATAATTGAGAAGTTGCGCAATTACTAATCATGGAGCACAAAAAGCCTACAGCACCTGGTATTCCCAGGCAGTCTCCCATCCAGGTACTAACTAGGCCCGACCCTGCTTAGCTTCCGAGATCGGGCGCATTCAGTGTGGTGTGGCCGTAGGCTCTGGGCCTAGTGAGTTTTGTACTTTTAAGCATCTAGTCGGCTAGACCTTGCAGTTTTGAAAGGCAATTGAGAAATGGCTCACTTCCTGAACTTGGAGCACAAAAAAGCCTACAGCACCTGGTATTCCCAGGCGGTCTCCCATCCAGGTACTAACTAGGCCCAACACTACTTAGCTTCCGAGATCAGACGAGATCAGGCGCATTCAGTGTGGTGTGGCCGTAGGCTCTGGGCCTAATGAGTTTTGTACTTTTAAGCATCTAGTCGGCTAGACCTTGCAGTTTTGAAAGGCAATTGAGAAAGGGTTCACTTCCTGAACTTGGAGCACAAAAAAGCCTACAGCACCTGGTATTCCCAGGCGGTCTCCCATCCAGGTACTAACTAGGCCTAACACTGCTTAACTTCCGAGATCAGACGAGATCGGGTGCATTCAGTGTGGTGTGGCCGTAGGCTCTAGGAATGCTAAGAATATTACTCTTATGCATTTGCATTTAGTAAGCTAAGCCATGCAGCCACTTGCAACATGATACCACGCTCATCGCTCGATCAGGCGAGATATATAAGACTGGTGGGCCCATTCAGGACTCCTATGTCTGGTAGGATAACTTTAATTCATCCATCCTGTGTCTGTTGCAGGGAGGTGGAGAGAACAATCAACACAATAATGGTTTTCTTTCATGCCTCTTGAAGGACTCAATATTCTCTGTACTGCATTACATGTGAAAGTCGATTTATTACCCATGAACACACTACCTGTATGCTAATTCTATGTAAAAAGGTAGCTCCAGCCCTCATGATGTTGTCCAACATTTCCGCTATAAAACGGTATACAATTATTTTGGAAACATACCAAATTTGAAAAATAATTGAGAAGTTGCGCAATTACTAATCATGGAGCACAAAAAAGCCTACAGCACCTGGTATTCCCAGGCAGTCTCCCATCCAGGTACTAACTAGGCCCGACCCTGCTTAGCTTCCGAGATCGGGCGCATTCAGTGTGGTGTGGCCGTAGGCTCTGGGCCTAGTGAGTTTTGTACTTTTAAGCATCTAGTCGGCTAGACCTTGCAGTTTTGAAAGGCAATTGTGAAATGGCTCACTTCCTGAACTTGGAGCACAAAAAAGCCTACAGCACCTGGTATTCCCAGGCGGTCTCCCATCCAGGTACTAACGAGGCCCGACACTGCTTAGCTTCCGAGATCAGACGCATTCAGTGTGGTGTGGCCGTAGGCTCTGGGCCTTGTGAGTTTTGTACTTTTAAGCATCTAGTCGGCTAGACCTTGCAGTTTTGAAAGGCAATTGAGAAATGGCTCCCTTCCTGAACTTGGAGTACAAAAAAGCCTACAGCACCTGGTATTCCCAGGCGGTCTCCCATCCAGGTACTAACGAGGCCCGACACTGCTTAGCTTCCGAGATCAGACGAGATCAGGCGCATTCAGTGTGGTGCGCCCGTAGGCTCTGGGCCTTGTGAGTTTTGTACTTTTAAGCATCTAGTCGGCTAGACCTTGCAGTTTTGAAAGGCAATTGAGAAATGGCTCACTTCCTGAACTTGGAGTACAAAAAAGCCTACAGCACCTGGTATTCCCAGGCGGTCTCCCATCCAGGTACTAACTAGGCCCGACACTGCTTAGCTTCTGAGATCAGGCGCATTCAGTGTGGTGTGGCTGTAGGCTCTGGGCCTAGTGAGTTTTGTACTTTTAAGCATCTAGTCGGCTAGACCTTGCAGTTTTAAAAGGCAATTGAGAAATGGCTCACTTCCTGAACTTGGAGTACAAAAAAGCCTACAGCACCTGGTATTCCCAGGCGGTCTCCCATCCAGGTACTAACTAGGCCCGACCCTGCTTAGCTTCCGAGATCGGGCGCATTCAGTGTGGTGTGGCCGTAGGCTCTGGGCCTAGTGAGTTTTGTACTTTTAAGCATCTAGTCGGCTAGACCTTGCAGTTTTGAAAGGCAATTGTGAAATGGCTCACTTCCTGAACTTGGAGCACAAAAAAGCCTACAGCACCTGGTATTCCCAGGTGGTCTCCCATCCAGGTACTAACTAGGCCCGACACTGCTTAGCTTCCGAGATCAGACGAGATCGGGTGCAATCAGTGTGGTGTGTCCATAGTCTCTGGGCCTAGTGAGTTTTGTACTTTTAAGCATCTAGTCAGCTAGACCTTGCAGTTTTGAAAGGCAATTGAGAAATGGCTCACTTCCTGAACTTGGAGCACAAAAAAGCCTACAGCACCTGGTATTCCCAGGCGGTCTCCCATCCAGGTACTAACGAGGCCCGACACTGCTTAGCTTCCGAGATCAGACGAGATCGGGCACATTCAGTGTGGTGTGGCCGTAGGCTCTGGGCTTTGTGAGTTTTGTACTTTTAAGCATCTAGTCGGCTAGACCTTGCAGTTTTAAAAGGCAATTGAGAAAGGGCTCACTTCCTGAACTTGGAGCACAAAAAAGCCTACAGCACCTGGTATTCCCAGGCGGTCTCCCATCCAGGTACTAACTAGGCCTGACACTGCTTAACTTCCGAGATCAGACGAGATCGGGTGCATTCAGTGTGGTGTGGCCGTAGGCTCTAGGAATGCTAAGAATATTACTCTTATGCATTTGCATTTAGTAAGCTAAGCCATGCAGCCACTTGCAACATGATACCACGCTCATCGCTCGATCCGGCTCGATCAGGCGAGATATATAAGACTGGTGGGCCCATTCAGGACTCCTATGTCTGGTAGGATAACTTTAATTCATCCATCCTGTGTCTGTTGCAGGGAGGTGGAGAGAACAATCAACACAATAATGGGTTTCTTTCATGCCTCTTGAAGGACTCAATATTCTCTGTACTGCATTACATGTGAAAGTCGATTTATTACCCATGAACACACTACCTGTATGCTAATTCTATGTAAAAAGGTAGCTCCAGCCCTCATGATGTTGTCCAACATTTCCGCTATAAAACGGGATACAATTATTTTGGAAACATACCAAATTTGAAAAATAATTGAGAAGTTGCGCAATTACTAATCATGGAGCACAAAAAAGCCTACAGCACCTGGTATTCCCAGGCAGTCTCCCATCCAGGTACTAACTAGGCCCGACCCTGCTTAGCTTCCGAGATCGGGCACATTCTGTGTGGTGTGGCCGTAGGCTCTGGGCCTAGTGAGTTTTGTACTTTTAAGCATCTAGTCGGCTAGACCTTGCAGTTTTGAAAGGCAATTGTGAAATGGCTCACTTCCTGAACTTGGAGCACAAAAAAGCCTACAGCACCTGGTATTCCCAGGCGGTCTCCCATCCAGGTACTAACGAGGCCCGACACTGCTTAGCTTCTGAGATCAGACGAGATCAGGCGCATTCAGTGTGGTGTGGCCGTAGGCTCTGGGCCTAGTGAGTTTTGTACTTTTAAGCATCTAGTCGGCTAGACCTTGCAGTTTTGAAAGGCAATTGAGAAAGGGCTCACTTCCTGAACTTGGAGCACAAAAAAGCCTACAGCACCTGGTATTCCCAGGCGGTCTCCCATCCAGGTACTAACTAGGCCTAACACTGCTTAACTTCCGAGATCAGACAAGATCGGGTGCATTCAGTGTGGTGTGGCCGTAGGCTCTAGGAATGCTAAGAATATTACTCTTATGCATTTGCATTTAGTAAGCTAAGCCATGCAGCCACTTGCAACATGATACCACGCTCATCGCTCGATCAGGCTCGATCAGGCGAGATATATAAGACTGGTGGGCCCATTCAGGACTCCTATGTCTGGTAGGATAACTTTAATTCATCCATCCTGTGTCTGTTGCAGGGAGGTGGAGAGAACAATCAACACAATAATGGTTTTCTTTCATGCCTCTTGAAGGACTCAATATTCTCTGTACTGCATTACATGTGAAAGTCGATTTATTACCCATGAACACACTACCTGTATGCTAATTCTATGTAAAAAGGTAGCTCCAGCCCTCATGATGTTGTCCAACATTTCCGCTATAAAACGGTATACAATTATTTTGGAAACATACCAAATTTGAAAAATAATTGAGAAGTTGCGCAATTACTAATCATGGAGCACAAAAAAGCCTACAGCACCTGGTATTCCCAGGCAGTCTCCCATCCAGGTACTAACTAGGCCCGACCCTGCTTAGCTTCCGAGATCGGGCGCATTCAGTGTGGTGTGGCTGTAGGCTCTGGGCCTAGTGAGTTTTGTACTTTTAAGCATCTAGTCGGCTAGACCTTGCAGTTTTGAAAGGCAATTGTGAAATGGCTCACTTCCTGAACTTGGAGCACAAAAAAGCCTACAGCACCTGGTATTCCCAGGTGGTCTCCCATCCAGGTACTAACTAGGCCCAACACTGCTTAGCTTCCTAGATCAGGCGCAATCAGTGTGGTGTGGCCGTAGGCTCTGGGCCTAGTGAGTTTTGTACTTTTAAGCATCTAGTCAGCTAGACCTTGCAGTTTTGAAAGGCAATTGAGAAATGGCTCACTTCCTGAACTTGGAGCACAAAAAAGCCTACAGCACCTGGTATTCCCAGGCGGTCTCCCATCCAGGTACTAACGAGGCCCGACACTGCTTAGCTTCCGAGATCAGACGAGATCGGGCGCTTTCAGTGTGGTGTGGCCGTAGGCTCTGGGCCTTGTGAGTTTTGTACTTTTAAGCATCTAGTCGGCTAGACCTTGCAGTTTTGAAAGGCAATTGAGAAATGGCTCACTTCCTGAACTTGGAGTACAAAAAAGCCTACAGCACCTGGTATTCCCAGGCGGTCTCCCATCCAGGTACTAACTAGGCCCGACACTGCTTAGCTTCTGAGATCAGACGAGATCAGGCGCATTCAGTGTGGTGTGGCCGTAGGCTCTGGGCCTAGTGAGTTTTGTACTTTTAAGCATCTAGTCGGCTAGACCTTGCAGTTTTAAAAGGCAATTGAGAAAGGGCTCACTTCCTGAACTTGGAGCACAAAAAAGCCTACAGCACCTGGTATTCCCAGGCGGTCTCCCATCCAGGTACTAACTAGGCCTGACACTGCTTAACTTCCGAGATCAGACAAGATCGGGTGCATTCAGTGTGGTGTGGCCGTAGGCTCTAGGAATGCTAAGAATATTACTCTTATGCATTTGCATTTAGTAAGCTAAGCCATGCAGCCACTTGCAACATGATACCACGCTCATCGCTCGATCAGGCTCGATCAGGCGAGATATATAAGACTGGTGGGCCCATTCAGGACTCCTATGTCTGGTAGGATAACTTTAATTCATCCATCCTGTGTCTGTTGCAGGG